>NW_022437628.1:0-32761 GCF_009761245.1 Sapajus apella
CATAGCTCCGTTTTTGTTTTAGAGCCAGATATTTCTCATTACACCCTATACTCCCATTCACTAAGAAATATTCAAACGCAGCTTTTAGAAGAAACGTGTTTCTAACTCGCTGAATCTAAACATAGATGCAACTTCGTAAGGTGCACGAACACACAGCAGAGCAGTTTGAAAGAGACGTTTCTGCTGTGGTTTAGATGCGATCTTACCGCTAATTATTATGAGCCTGTATATGGCTGGAAATATCCCTTTCCAGATTCTCCAAAGAAAGTTTTTTGGAACGGCTACATTCACACATCTGTTTAACTCTGTAAGTTGAATATTCACCTTGACAATCATTCTGCTTCATAGTTCCGTTTTTGTTTTACAGGTAGATACTTCACATTACATTCTATACTCCCTAACATTCAGGAATATCCAAACGCAGTTTTTAGAAGAAACGTGTTTCCAACTCTCTGAATCTACACATAGATGCAACTACTTAAGGTGAACGAACACACAGCAGAGCAGTTTGAAAGAGACGTTTCTCCTGTGGTTTAAACGCGATCTTATCGCTAATTCTTATGAGCCTGTATATGGCTGTAATTGTCTCTTTCCAGATTCTCGAAAGAAATTGTTCCTTAGCTGCTGCATCCACGTATCTGTTTTACCCTGTAAGTTGAATATACACCTTGACAATCATTCTGCTACATAGCTCCCTTTTTGTTTTAGCCCAGATATTTCTCATTACAACCTATACTCCGATTCACTGAGGAATATCCAAACGCGGCTTTTAGAAGACACGTGTTTCTAACTCCCTGAATCTAAACATAGATGCAACTTCCTAAGATGAACGAACACATACCAGAGCAGTTTGAAAGAGATGTTCCTCCTGTGGTTTAGACGCGATCTTACCGCTAATTTTTATGAGCATGTATATGGCTGGAAATATCTCTTTCCAGATTCTCCAAAGAAAGGACTTCTGAACTGCTACATTCGCTCCACTGTTTAACTCTATATGTTGAATATACACCATCACAATCATTCTGCTACATAGCTCCGTTTACGCTTTAGAGCCAGGTATTTCTCATTAAACCCTATACTCACTTTCACTCAGAAATATCCAAACGCAGCTTTTACAAAAAACGTGTTTAAAATCGCTGAATCTAACCATAGATGCACCTTCCTAAGGTGAACGAACACATACCAGACCAGTTTGAAAGAGACATTTCTCCTGTGGTTTAGAAGCGATCTTACCACTAATTATTATGAGCGTGTATATGGTTAGAAATATCTATTTCCAGATTCTCCAAAGAAAGGGTTTCTGAACTGCTACGTTCACACAACTGTTAATGTCTGTAAGTTTAATATACACCTTGACAATCATTCTGCTACATAGCTCCGTTTTTGTTTTAGAGCCAGATATTTCTCATTACACCGTGAACCCCCAATCACTCAGGAATATCCAACCGCAGCTTTTAGAAGAAACGTGTTTCTATCTCGCTGAATCTAAACATAGATGCAACTTCCTAAGGTGAAAGAACACACAGCAAAGCAGTTTGATAGAGACGTTTCACAAGTGGTTTAGACGCGTTCTTAAAGCTAATTCTTATGAGCCTGTATATGGCTGGAAATATCTCTTTCCAGATTCTCTAAAGAAATTATTTCTGAACTGCTACATTCACACAACTGTTTAACTCTGTATGTTGAATATACACCTTTACAATCATTCTGCTACATAGCTCCGTTTTTGTTTCAGAGCCAGATATTTCTATTAACACACTGTACTCCCATTCACTCAGGAATATCCAAACGCAGCTTTCAGAAGAAACGTATTTCTGACTCGCTGAATGTAAATATAGATGCAACTTCCTAAGGTCAACGAACACACAGCAGAGCAGTTTGAAAGAGACTTTTCTCCTGCGGTTTAGACGCGATCTTAAAGCTAGTTCTTATCAGACTGTATATGGCTGGAAATATCTCTTTCCAGATTCTCCAAAGAAAGGGATTCTGAACTGCTACATTCACGCAACTGTTTACTTCTGTAAGTTTAATATACACCTTGACAATCATTCTGCTACAAAGTTCCGTTTTTGTTTTAGAGCCAGATATTTCTCATTAAACCCTATATTCCAATTCACTCAGGAATATCCAAACGCAGCTTTTAGAAGAAATGTGTTTCTAACTCCTGAATCTAAACATAGATGCAACATCCTAAGGTGAATGAACACACAGCAGAGCAGTTTGAAAGAGACGTTTCTCCTGTAGTTTAGACGTGATCTTGAAGCTAATATTTATGATCCTGTAAATGACTGGAAATATCTCTTTCCAGATTCTCGAAAGAAAGCGTTTCTGAACTGCTACATTCACACATCTGTTTACCTCTGTAAGTTGAATATACAGCTTGACAATCATTCTGCTACAAAGCTCCTTTTTTGTTTTAGAGCCAGATATTTCTCATTACACAACATACTCCCAATCAGTCAGGAATATACAAACGCAGCTTTTAGAACAAAAGTGTTTCTAACTCGCTGAGTCTAAACATAGATGCAACTACTTACAGTGAACGAAGACACAGCAGAGTAGTTTGAAAGAGACGTTTCTCCTGTGGTTTAGACGCGATCTCACCTCTTATACTTATGGGCCTGTGTATGGCTGGAAATATCTCTTTCCAGATTCTCGAAAGAAAGTGTTTCTGAGCTGCTACATTCACACATCTGTTTAACTTCGTAACTTGAAAATACACCTTGACAATCATTCTGCTACATAGTCCCGTTTTTGTTTTAGAGCCAGATATTTCGCATTAAACCCTATACTCCCATTCATTAATACATTTCCAAACGCAGCATTTAGAAGAAACGTTTTTCTAACTCGCTGAATCTAAACATAGATGCAACTTTCAAGTGTCAACGAACACACAGCAGAGCAGTTTGAAAGAGATGTTTCTCCTGTGGTTTAGATGCGATCATAAAGCTAATTCTTATGAGCCTGTACATGGCTGGAATATCTCTTTCCAAATCCTCGAAGTAAAGTGTTTCTGAACTGCTACATACACACGTCTGTTTACCTCAGTAAGTTGAATATACGGCTTGAAAATTATTCTGCTTCATAGCTCCGTTTTTGTTGTAGAACCAGATATTTCTCATTACACCCCATACTCCCAATCAGTCAGGAATATCCAAACGCAGCTTTTAGAACAAACGTGTTTCTAACTCGCTGAATCTAAACATAGATGCAACTACTTAAGGTGAACGAACACATAGCAGAGCAGTTTGAAAGAGACGTTTCTCCTCTGGCTTAGACACGATCTTACCGCTAATTCTTAGGGGCCTGTATATGGCTGGAAATATCTGTTTCCAGATTCTCGAAAGAAAATGTTTCTGAACCGCTACATTCAACATCTGTTTAACTCCGAAAGTTGAATACACACCCTGACAATTATTCTGCTACAAAGCTCCGTTTTTGTTGTAGAGCCAGATATTTCTCATTGCACCCTATACTCCCATTCACTCACGAATATCCAAACGCAGGTTTTAGATTAAACCTGCCTCTAACTCGCTGAATCTAAACATAGATGCAACTCCCTAAGGTCAACGAACACACAGCAGAGCAGTTTGAAAGATAAGTTTCTCCTGTGGTTTAGACACGATCTTACCGCTAATTCTTATGAGCCTGTATTTGGCTGGAATTGTCTCTTTCCAGATACTCGAAAGAAAGTGTTTCTGAGCTGCTACATTCACGTATCTCTTTAACTGTGTAAGTTGAATATACACCTCGACAATCATTCTGCTACATAGCTCCGTTTTCTTTTAGAGCCAGATAGTTCTCATTACACCCTATACTCTCATTCACACAGGAATATCCAAACGCAGCTTTTAGAAGAAACGTGTTTCTAACTCGCTGAATCTAAACATAGATGCAACTTTCAAGGGTCAACGAACACACAGCAGAGCAGTTTGAAGGAGACGTTTCTCCTGTGGTTTAGACGCGATCTTACCGCTACTTCTTATGAGCCTGTATATGGCTGGAAATATCTCTTTCCAGATTCTACAAAGAAAGGATTTCTGAACTGCTACATTCACAAAACTGTTTAGCTCTGTAAGATAAATATACACCTTGACAATCATTCTGCTATATAGCTCCGTTTTTGTTTTAGAGCCAGATATTCCTCATTACACCGTATACTCCCATTCACTCAGGAATATGTAAACGCCGCTTTTAGAAGAAACGTGTTTCTAACTCGCTGAATCTAAACATAGATGCAACTTCGTAAGGTGCACGAACACACAGCAGAGCAGTTTGAAAGAGACGTTTCTTCTGTGGTTTAGACGCTATTTTAAAGCTAATTCTTATGATCTTATATATGGCTGCATATATCTCTTTTGAGATTCTCCAAAGAAAGGGTTTCTGAACTGCTACATTCACACAACTGTTTAACTCTGTAAAACGAATATAAACCTTGACAATCGTTCTGCTACATAGCTCCGTTTTTGTTTTATAGCCCGATATTTCTCATTAAACCCTAAACTCCCATTCACTCAGGAATATCCAAACGCAGCTTTTAGAAGAAACGTGTTTCTAACTCGCTGAATCTAAATATAGATGCAACTTCCTGAGGACAAATAACACACAACAGAGCAGTTTGAAAGAGACGTTTCTCCTGTGGTTTAGGCGCGATCTTAAAGCCAATTCTTATAAGCCTGTATATGGCTGGAAATATCTCTTTCCAGATTCTCCAAAGAAAGGGATTCTGAACTGCTACATTCACACATCTATTTAACTCTGTAAGTTGAATATACACCTTGACAATCATTCTGCTAAATAGCTCCGTTTTTGTTTTAGAGCCAGATATTTCTCTTTACACCCTACACTCCCTTTCACTAAGGAAATACAAACGCAGCTTTTAGAAGAAACGTGTTTCTAACTCGTTGAATCTAAACATTGATGCAACTTTCAAGGCACAACGAACACACAGCAGAGCAGTTTGAAAGAGACGTTTCTCCTGTGGTTTAGAAGCGATCTTACCGATAATTCTTAAGAGCCTGTATACAGCTGGAAATATCTCTTTCCTGATTCTCAAAAGAAAGGGATTCTGAACTGCTGCATTCACTTATCTGTTTAACTCTGTTAGTTGAACACACAGCTTGACAATCATTCTGCTACATAGCTCCGTTTTCGGTTTAGAGCCAGATATTTCTCATTACACCCTATACTCCAATTCACTCAGTAGGATCCAAACGCAGCTTATACAAGAAACATGTTTCTAACTCTCTGAATCTAAACCTAGATGCAACTTCCTAAGGTCAACGAACACACAGCAGAGCAGTTTGAAAGAGACGTTTCTCCTGTGGTTTAGACGCGATCTTACCGCTAATTCTTATGAGCCTGTATATGTCTTTAATTGTCTCTTTCCAGATTCTGGAAAGAAAGTGTTTCTGAGCTGCTACATTCACGCATCTTTTAACTCTGTAGGTTGAATATACACCTTGACAATCATTCTGCTACATAGCTCCGTTTTTGTTTTAGAGCCAGATATTTCTCATTACACCCTACTACATACTCAGGAGTAAACTCCCATTCACTCTGGAATATCCAAACGCAGCTTTTAGAAGAAACGTGTTTCTAACTCGCTGAACCTCAACACAGATGCAACTTTCAAGAGTCAACGAACACATAGCAGAGCAGTTTGAAAGAGACGTTTCTCCTGTGGTTTAGACGCGATCTTACCGCTAATTATTATGAGCCTGTATATGGCTGGAAAAATCTCTTTCCACAATCTTGAAAGGAAGGGTTCTTCATCTACTACATTCACACATCTGTTTAACTCTGTCAGTTGCATAGACAGATTGACAATCATTCTGCTACATAGCTCCGTTTTTGTTTTAGAGCCAGATATATCTCATTACACCCTATACTCTCATTCACTCAGGTGTATCCAAACGCAGCTTTTACAGGAAACGTGTTTCTAACTCGATGAATCTAAACATAGATGCAGCTTCCTAAGGTGAACTAACACACAGCAGAGCAGTTTGAAAGAAACGTTTCTATGTGGTTTAGACGCGATCTTACAGCTAATTATTAAGAGCCTGTATATGGCTGGAAATATCTCATTCCAGATTCTCGAAGGAAAGGGTTTCTCAACTGCTACATTCACACATCTGTTTAACTCTGTATTTTAAATACACAGCTTGACAATCATTCTGCTACATAGGTCCGTTTTTGTTTTACAGCCAGATATTTCTCATTACACCCTATACTCCCATTCACTCAGGCGTATCCAAACGCAGCTTTTATAAAAAACGTGTTTCAATTCGCTGAATCTAAACATAGAAGCATCTTCCTTAGGAGAACGAACACGCAGCAGAGCAGTTTCAAAGAGACGTTTCTCCTGTGGTTTCGACGCTATCTTACTGCTAATTCTTATGAGCCTGTATGTGGCTGGAAGTATCTCTTTCCAGATTCTCGAAAGAAAGCGTTTCTGAACTGTTTCATTCACACATCTGTTTATTTCTTTAAGTTGAGTACACAGCTTGACAATCATTCTGCTACATAGCTCCGTTTTTGTTTTAGAGCCAGATATTTCTCATTACACCCTGTAATCCCATTCACTCAGGAGTATCCAAAGGCAGCTTTTACAAGAAACGTGTTTCTAACTCGCTGAATCTAAACATAGATGCAACATCTTAAGGTGAACGAACACACAGCAGAGCAGTTTGAAAGAGACGTTTCTCCTTTGGTTAAGACGTGATCTTATCCCTAATTTTTATGAGCCTGTATATGGTTGGAAATATCTCTTTCCAGATTGTCGAAGAAAGGGTTTCTGAGCTGCTACATTCACACATCTGTTTAACTCTGTAAGTTGAATATACAGCTTGACAATCATTCTGCTACATAGCTCTTTTTTGTTTTAGAGCCGTAGATTTCTCATTGCACGCTAAACTCTCATTCACTCAGGAGTATCCAAATGCAGCTATTATAAGAAACGTGTTTCTAACTCGCTGAATCTAAACATAGATGCAACTTCCTAAGGTGAACGAACAGACTGAGGAGCAGTTTGAAGGAGATGTTTCTCCGGTGGTTTAGACGCGATCATACCGCTATTTCTCGAAAGCCTGTATATGGCTGCAAATATATCTTACCAGATTCTCGAAAGAAAGGGTTTCTGAACTGCTACATTCCCACATCTGTTTCCCTCTTTAAGTTGAATACACAACTTGACAATCATAATGCTACATAGCCGCCTTTTTGTTTTAGAGTCAGATATTTCTCATTACACCCTATACTCTCATTCACTCAGGAGTATCCAAACGCAGCTTTTACAAGAAACGTGTTTCTAACTCACTGAATCTAAACATAGATGCAACTTCCTTAGGTGAACGAACACACAGCAGAGCAGTTTGAAAGACACGTTTTTCCTGTGGTTTAGACACGATCTTACCGCTAATTCTTATGAGCCTGCATATGGCTGGAAATATCTCTTTCCAGATCCTTGAAAGGAAGGGTTCCTCATCTGCTACATTCACACATCTGTTTACCTCTGTAAGTTGCATACGCAAATTGACAATCATTCTGCTACATAGCTCCGTTTTTGTTTTAGAGCCAGATATTTCTCATTACACCCTATACTCCCATTGAATCAGGAGTATCCAAACGCAGCTTTTACAAGAAACGTGTTTCTAACTCGCTGAATGTAAACATAGATGCAACTGCCTAAGGTGAACGAACACACAGAAGAGCAGTTTGAAAGAGACGTTTCTCCTGTGGTTTAGACGTGAGCTTACCGCTAATTCTTATGAGCCTGTGTGTGGATTGAAATATCTCTTTCCAGAATCTCCAGATAAAGATTTTCTGAGCTGCTACATTCACATATCTGTTTAACTCTCTAAGTTGAGTATACACCTTGACAATCATTCTGCTACATAGCTCCGTTTTTGTATTAGAGCCCGATATTTCTCATTACACCCTATACACCCATTGACTCAGGACTATCCATACGTCGCTATTTGGAGAATCGTGTTTCTAACTCGCTGAATCTTAACATAGATGCAACTTCCGAACGTGAACGAACACACAGAGGAGCAGTTTGAAAGAGACGTTTCTCGTAGGATTTAGACGTGATCTTAAAGCTAATTCTTAAGAGTCTGTATATGGCTGCAAATATCTCTTTCCAGATTCTCCAAAGAAAGGGTTATTCTCTTGCTACATTCACACAATTGTTTAACTCTGTAAGTTTAATATACTCCTTGACAATCATTCTGCTACGTAGCTCCGCTTTTGTTTAGAGCCAGATATTTCTCATTACACCCATTATTCCCATTCATTCAGGAATATCAAAACGCAGCTTTTAGAAGAAACCTGTTTCTAACTCGCTGAATCTAAACATAGATTCAACTTCCGAAGGTGAACGAAAACTTAAGAGAGCTGTTTGAAAGAGACGATTCTACTATGGTTTAGACGCCATCTTACCGCTAATTCTTAGGAGCCTGTATATGGCTGGAAATATCTCTTCCAGATTCTCCAAAGAAATGGTTATACAACTGCTACATTCACACAATTGTTTAACTCTGTAAGTTTAATATACACCTTGACAATCAATCTGCTACATAAATCCGTTTTTGTTTTAGACCCCGATATTTCTCATTACACCCTATACTCCCTTTCACTCAGGAATATCCAAACGCCGCTATTTGGAGAAACGTGTTTCTAACTCGCTGAATCTAAACATAGATTCACCTTCCGATGGTGAACGAACACATAAGAGAGCATTTTGAAAGACACGTTTCTAATGTGATTTAGACGTTATCTTATAGCTAATTCTTAAGAGTCTTTATATTGCTGGAAATATCTTTTCCAGATTCTCCAAAGAAAGGGTTAGTGAACTGCTACATTCACACTATTGTTTAACTCTGTAAAGTTTAATATATATCTTGACAATCATTCTGCTACATAGTTCCGTTGTTGTTTTAGAGCCCGATATTTCTCATTACACACTATACTCCCATTCACTCAAGAATATCGACACGCAGGTTTTCGAAGAAACGAGTTTCTAACTCGCTGAATCGAAACATAGATGCAACTTCTAAGGTCAACGAACAATCAGCAGAGCAGTTTGAAAGAGACGTTTCTCCTGTGGTTTAGACGCGATCTTTCCGCTAATTCTTATGAGCCTGATCATGGCTGTAAATATCTCTTTCCAGATGCTAAAAAGAAAGGGTTTCTGAGGTGCTACATTCACACATCTGTTTAGCTCGATATTTTGAATATACATCTTGACAATCATTCAGCTACATAGCTCCGATTTTGTTTTTGAGCCAGATATTTCTCATTACACCCTATTCTCCCATTCACTCAGGATTATCAAACGCCGCTATTTGGAGAAACGTGTTTCTAATTCGCTGAATCTAGACATAGATGCAACTTCCGAAAGTGAACGAACGCACAGCGGAGCAGTTTGACAGAGACGTTTCTCTTTTGATTTAGATGCCATATTGAAGCTAATTCTTAGGAGCCTGTACATGGCTGGAACTATCTCTTTCCAGATTCTCCAAGGAAAGGGTTAGAGAACTGCTACATCCACACAATTGTTTACCTCTGAAAGTTGAACATACACCTTGACAATCATTCTGCTACATAGCTCCGTTTTTGTTTTAGAGCCAGATATTGCTCATTAAACCCTATACTCCCATTCACTCAGGAAGATCCAAACGCAGCTTTTTGGAGAAACGTGTTTCTAACTGGCTGAATCTAAACATAGATGCAACTTCCGAAGGTGAACGAACACACAGTGGAGCAGTTTGTAAGAGACGTTTCTCATATGATTTATATGCGATCTTAAAGCTTATTCTTAAAAGTCTCTATATGGCTGGAAATATCTCTTTCCAGCTTCTCCAAAGAAATGTTTTCTGAACTGCTACATTCACATATCTGTTTACCTCTCTAAGTTTAATATACATCTTGACAATAATTCTGCTACATAGCTCCGTTTTTGTTTTAGAGCCTGATATTTCTCATTACACCCTATAATCCCATTCACTCAGGAAGATCCAAACGCCGATATTTAGAGAAACATGTTTCTAACTCTCTGAATCGAAGCATAGATGCAACTTCCTAAGGTGAACGAACACAGAGCGGAGCACTTGGAAAGAGACGTTACTCCTGTGATTTAGATGCGATCTTAAAACTAATTCTTAGGAGCCTGTATATGGATGGAAATATCTCTTTCCATTTTCTCCATAGAAAGGGTTAGTGAACTGGTACATTCCCATAATTGTTTAACTCTGTAAGTTTAATATACACCTTGACAATCATTCTGCTACATTGCTCCGCTTTTGTTTTAGAGCCACATATTTCTCATTACACCCACTATTCCCATTCACTCAGGAATATCCAAACGCAGCTTTTAGAAGAAACGTGTTTCTAACTCGCTCAATCGAAATATAGATGCAACTTCCTAAGGTCAACGAACACACAGCAGAGCAGTTTGAAAGAGACGTTTCTCCAGTGGTTTAGATGCGATCTTACCGCTAATTCCCATGAGCCTGTTTATGGCTGGAAATATCTCTTTCCAGATTCTCCAAAGAAATTGTTTGTGAACCGTTACATTCACACAACTGTTTACCTCTGTAAGTTGAACATACACCTTGCCAATCATTCTGCTACATAATTCCGTTTTTGTTTTAGAGCCAGATATTTCACATTAAGCCCTATACTCGCATTCACTCAGGAATATCTAAACACAGCTTTTTGGAGAAACGTGTTTCTAACTCACTGAATCTAAATACAGGTGCAACTTCATAAGGTGAACGAACACACAGTGGAGCAGTTTGAAAGAGACGTTTCTTGTATGATTTAGATGCGATCTTAAATCTAATTCTTAAGAGTCTGTATATGGCTGGAAATATCTCTTTCCAGATTCTCCAAAGAAAGGGTTAGTGAACTGCTACATTCACACAACGGTTTAACTCTGTAAGTTTAATATACACCTTGACAATCATTCTGCTACATAGCTCCGCTGTTGTTTTAGAGCCAGATATTTCTCATTACACACATTATTCCCATTCACTCAGGAATATCCAAACGCAGCTTTTAGAAGAAACGTGTATCTAAATCGCAGAATCTAAACATAGATGCAACTTCCGAAGGTGAACGAACACACGGTGGAGCAGTTTGTAAGAGACGTTTCTCATATGATTTAGATGCGATCTTAAAGCTAATACTTAAGAGTCTGTATATGGCTGGAAATATCTCTTTCCAGCTTCTGCAAAGAAAGGGTTACACAATGGTTTAACTCTGTAAGTTTAATATACACCTTGACAATGATTCTGCTACATAGCTCCGCTTTTGTTTTAGAGCCAGATATTTCTCATTACACCCACTATTCCCATTCACTCAGAAATATCCAAACGCAGCTTTTAGAAGAAACGTGTTTCTAACTCGCTGAATCTAAACATAGATGCAACTTCCTAAGGTGAGCGAACACACAGCAGAGCAGTTTGAAAGAGACGTTTCTCCTGTGGTTTAGACGCGATCTTAGAGCTAATTCTTAGGAGCCTGTATATGGCTGGAAATACTTCTTTCCAGATTAACCAAGGAAAGGGTTTCTGAACTGCTACATTCACACATCTGTCTACCTCTATATGTTGAATATACACCTTGACAATCATTCTGCTACATAGCTCCGTTTTTGTTTTAGAGCCAGATATTTCTCATTACACCCTATACTCCCATTCACTCAGGTATATCCAAACGCAGATTTTAGAAGAAACGTGTTTCTAACTCGCTGAATCTAAAAACATAGTTTCAACTCCCTAAGGTGAACGAACACAGATTGCAGCAGTTTGAAAGAGACATTTCTCGTGTGGTTTAGATGCGATCTTCAAGCTAATTCTTAAGAGCCTGTTTATGGCTGGAAATATCTCTTTCCAGATTCTCCAAGGAAAGGGTTTCTGAACTGCTACACTCACACATATGTCTAACTATGTAAGATGAATACACACGTTGACAATCATTTTGCTACATAGCTCCGTTGTTGATTTAGAGCCCGATATTTCTCATTACACTGTATACTCCCATTAACTCAAGAATATCGACACGCAGCTTTTAGAAGAAACGTGTTTCTAACTCGCTGAATCGAAACATAGATGCAACTTCCTAAGGTCAACGAACACACAGCAGAGCAGTTTGAAAGAGACGTTTCTCCTGTGGTTTAGACGCGATCTTAAAGCTAATTCATTTTTTTCCCCCATTTATATATTTTATTGCATTTTAGGTATTGGGGTACATGTGAAGAACATGCAAAATTGTTGCATAGGAACACACGTGGCAGTGTGATTTGCTGCCTTCCTCCCCATCACCTACATCTGACATTTCTCCCCTTGCTATACCTCCCCAGCTCCCCAACCCCCAACGTCCCTCCCCTATTTCCCCCCAACGGACCCCAGTGTGTAGTGCTCCCCTCCCTGTGTCCATGTGCTCTCATCATTCAACACCCGCCTATGAGTGAGAACATGCGGTGTTTGATCTTCTGCTCCTCTGTCAGTTTGCTGAGAATGATGGTATCCAGGTTCATCCATGTCCCCACAAAGGACACAAACTCATCGTTTTTGATGGCTGCATAATATTCCATGGTGTAACAAGCAATGGGGAAAGGATTCCCTGTTCAATAAATAGTGTTGGGAAAGCTGGCTAGCCATGTGCAGAAAGCAGAAACTGGACCCCTTCCTGACACCTTACACGAAAATTCACTCCAGATGGATTAAAGACTTAAACATAAGACCTAACACCATAAAAACCCTAGAAGAAAATCTAGGCAAAACCATTCAGGACGTAGGTGTAGGCAAGGACTTCATGACCAAAACACCAAAAGCATTGACAACAAAAGCCAAAAAAGACAAATGGGACCTAATCAAACTCTACAGCTTCTGCACAGCAAAAAAAACAATCATTAGAGTGAATCGGCAACCAACAGATTGGCAAAAAATTTTTGCAGTTTACCCATCTGACAAAGGGCTGATATCCAAAATTTACAAAGAACTAAAGCAGATTTACAAGAAAAAAACTAACAAGCCCATTCAAAACTGGGCAAAGGATATGAACAGACACTTTACAAAAGAAGACATATGTGAGGCCAACAAACATATGAAAAAATGCTCATCATCACTGGTCATAAGAGAAATGCAAATCAAAACTACATTGAGATACCATCTCACGCCGGTAAGAATGGTGAACATTAAAAAATCTGGAGACAACAGATGCTCAAGAGGACGTGGAACTTTTGCAACATGCAACAATTTTGCATGTTCTTCACATGTACCCCTATACCTAAAATGCAATAAAATATATAAATGGGGAAAAAAAAGAATTAGCTTTAAGATGGCGTCTAAACCACAGGAGAACCGTCTCTTTCAAACTGCTCTGCTGTGTGTTCGTTGACCTTAGGAAGTTGCACAACAACTTTTGCACTGTTGGTGGGAGTGTAAATTAGTTCAACCATTGTGGAAGACAGTGTGGCGATTCCTCAAGGACATAGAAATAGAAATTCCATTTGACCCAGCAATCCCATTACTGGGTATATATGCAAAGGATTACAAATCGTTCTACTATAAGGACACGTGTACACGAATGTTCATTGCGGCACTGATTACAATAGCAAGGACCTGGAACGAACCAAAATGCCCATCGACGAAAGACTGGAGAGGGAAAATGTGGCACATATACACCGCTAATTCTTATGAGCCTGTTTATGGCTGTGAATATCTCTTTCCTGATTCTCCAAAGAAAGGGTTTCTGAACCGCTACATTCACACATCTGTTTAACTCTATATGTTGAATATACACCTTGACAATCATTCAGCTACATAGCTCGGTTTTTGTTTTAGAGCCAGATATTTCTCATTTAACCCTATACTCCCACTCACTCAGGAATATCCAAACGCAGCTTTTTGGAGAAACGTGCCTATAACTCGCAGAATCTAAACATTGATGCGACTTCCTAAGGTGAGCAAACACACAGTGGAGCAGTTTGAAAGAGACGTTTCTCGTATGATTTACATGCGATCTTAAAGCTAATTCTTAAGAGTCTGTATATGGATGGAAATATCTCTTTCCAGATTCTCCATAGAAAGGGTTAGTGACCTGCTACATTCACACAATTGTTTAACTCTGTAAGTTTAATATACACCGTGACCATCATTCTGCTGCATAGCTCCACTTTTGTTTTAGAGCCAGATATTTCTCATTACACCCATTATTCCCATACACTCAGGAAATTCCAAACGCAGCTTTTAGAAGAAACGTGTTTCTAACTCGCTGAATCGAAACATAGATGCAACTTCCTAAGGTCAACGAACACACAGCACAGCAGTTTGAAAGAGACGTTTCTCCAGTCGTTTAGACGCGACCTTACCGCTAATTGTTATGAGCCTGATTATGGCTGGAAATATCTCTTTCCAGATTCTCCAAAGGAAGTGTTTCTGAACCGCTACATTCACACATCTGTTTACCTCTGTAAGTTGAACATACAACTTGACAATCATTCTGCTACATAGTTCCGTTTTTGTTATAGAGACAGATATTTCTCATTAAACCCTATACTTCCATTCACTCAGGAATATCCAAACGCAGCATTTTGGAGAAACGTGTTTCTAACTCGCTGAATATAAACATAGATGCAACTTCCTAAGTTGAACGAACACACAGTGGAAAAGTTTGAAAGAGAGGTTTCTCGTATGATTTAGTTACGATCTTAAAGCTAATTATTAAGAGTCTGTATATGGCTGGAAATATCTCTTTCCAGATTCTCCAAAGAAAGGGTTAGTGAACTGCTACATTCACAAAATGGTTTAACTCTGTAAGTTTAATATACACCTTGACAATCATTCTGCTACATAGCTGCGCTTTTGTTTTAGAGTCAGATGATATTTCTCATTACAACCATTGTTACCATTCACTCAGGAATATCGAAACGCAGCTTTTAGAAGAAACATGTTTCCAATTCGCTGAATCGAAACATAGATACAACTTCCTAAGGTGAACGAACACACAGTGGAGCAGTTTGAAAGAGACGTTTCTCGTATGATTTATATGCGATCTTAAATCTAATTCTGAAGAGTCTGTATATGGCTGTAAATATCTCTTTCTAGATTCTCCAAAGAAAGTGTTAGTGAACTGCTACATTCACACAATGGTTTAACTCTGTAAGTTTAATATACACCATGACAATCATTCTGCTACATAGCTCCGCTTTTGTTTTAGAGCCAGATATTTCTCATTACACCCATTATTCCTATTCACTCAGGAATATCCAACACAGCTTTTAGAAGAAACGTGTTTCTAACTCTTTGAATCTAAACATAGATGCCAATTCCGAAGGTGAATGAAAACATAAGAGAGCAGCTTGAAAGAGATAATTATCCGGTGGTTTACATGCGATCTTACCACTAATTCTTAAGAGCATGCATACGGCTGGAAATATCTCTTTCCAGATTCTCCAAAGAAAGTTTTTCTGAACTGCTACATTCACATATCTCTTTACCTCTCTAAGTTGAATATACACCTTGACAATCATTCTGCTACATAGCTCCGTTTTTGTTTTAGAGCCAGATATTTCTCATTACACCCTATACTCCCATGCACTCAGGAATATCCAAACGCCGCTATTTGGCGAAACGTGTTTCTAACTCGCTGAATCTAAACATAGATGCATCTTCCTAAGGTGAACGAACACACAGCGGAGCAGTTTGAAAGAGACGTTTCTCCTATGGTTTAGATGCGTTCTTAAAGCTAATTCTTAGGAGCCTGTATATGGCTGGAAATATATCTTTCCAGATTCTCCAAAGAAAGTTTTTCTGAACTGCTACATTCACATATCTGTTTACCTCTCTAAGTTGAATATACTCCTTGACAATCATTCTGCTACATAGCTCCGTTTTTGTTTCAGATCCCAATATTTCATTACACCCATTATTCCCATTCACTCAGGAATATCCAAACGCAGCTTTTAGAAGAAACGTGATTGTACCTCGCTGAAACTACACATAGATGCAACTTCCGAAGGTGAACGAACACCTAAGAGAGCAGTTTGAAAGAGGCGATTCTCCTGTGGTTTAGACGCGATCTTACCGCTAATTCTTTGGAGCCTGTATATGACTGGAAATATCTCTTTCCAGAGTCTCCAAAGAAAGGTTTTCTGAACTGCTACTTTCACATATCTGTTTACCTGTCTAAGTTGAATATACACCTTGACACACATTCAGCTACATAGCTCCATTATTATTTTAGAGTACGATATTTCTCATTACACCCTATACTCCCATTCACTCAGGAATATCCAAACGCCGCTTTTTGGAGAAACGTGTTTCTAACTCGCTGAATCTAAACATGGATGCAACTTCCGAATGTGAACGAACACACAGCAGAGCAGTTTGAAAGAGACATTTCTAATGTGATTTAGATGCGATCTTATAGCTAATTCTTAAGAGTCCGTATATTGCTGGAAATATCTATTCCCAGATTCTCCAAAGAAAGGGTTATTCAACTGCTACATTCACACAATTGTTTAACTCTGTAAGTTTAATATACACCTTGCCAACCATTCTGCTACATAGCTCCGCTTTTGGTTTAGAGCCAGATATTTCTCATTACACCCATTATTCCCATTCACTCAAGAATATCGAAACGCAGCTTTTAGAAGAAACGTGTACCTAACTCGCTAAATCTAAACATAGATGCAATTTCCGAAGGCGAACGAACACACAGCGGAGCAGTTTGTATCAGACGTTTCTCCTGTGATTTAGATGCGATCTTAAAGCTAATTCTTAAGAGTCTGTATATGGCTGCAAATATCTCTTTCCAGATTCTCGAATGAAAGGGTTTCATAACTGCGACATTCACACATCTGTTTAACTCTGTAAGTCGAATACACAGCTTGACAATGATTCTGCTACATAGCTCCGTTTTTGTTTTAGAGCCAGATATTTCTCATTACACCCTATACGCTCATTCACTGAGGAGTATCCAAACGCTTTTACAAGAAACGTGTTTCTAACTCGCTGAATGTAAACATAGAGGCAACTTCCTAAGATGTACGAACACACAGCAGAGCAGTTTGAAAGAGACGTTTCTCCGGTGGTTTAAACGCGATCTTACCCCCAATTCTTATGAGCCTGTATATGGCTGGAAATATCTCTTTCCAGATTCTCGAAAGAAAGGGTTTCTGAAGTGCTACATTCACACATCTGTTTAACTCTGTAAGTTGAATAGACAGCTTGACAATAATTCTGCTACATAACTCCGTTTTTATTTTAGAGCCGGATATTTCTCATTGCACGCTAAACTCTCATTCACTCAGGAGTATCCAAATGCAGCTATTATAAGAAACGTGTCTCTAACTCGCTGAATCTAAACATAGATGCAACTGCCTAAGTTGAACGAACACACAGAAGAGCAGTTTGAAAGAGACGTTTCTCCTGTGGTTTAGATGTGAGCTTACCGCTAATTCTTATGAGCCTGACATGGATGTTTATATCTCTTTCCAATTTCTCGAAAGAAAGCGTGTCTGAACTGCTACATTCTAACATCTGTTTATGTCTCTATGTTGAATACACTGCTTGACTATCATTCTGCTACATAGCTCCGTTTTTGTTTTAGAGCCAGATATTTCTCATTACACATTATACTCCCATTCACTCAGGAGTATCCAAACGCAGCTTTTCCAAGAATCGTGTTTCTAACTCGCTGAATCTAAACATAGATGCAACTTCTTAAGGCGAACGAACACACAGCAGAGCAGTTTGAAAGAGACGTTTTTACTGTAGTTTAGACGAGACCTTACCGCTAATTCTTATGAGCCCCTTTACGGCTGGAAATATCTCTTTCCAGATTCTCGAAAGATAGGATTTCTGAACTGCTACATTCATTCACCTGTTTAATTTTGTAAGTTGAATACACAGCTTGACAATCTTTCTGCTACATAGCTCCGTTTTTGTTTTAGAGCCAGATATTTCTCATTACACTCTATACTCGCATTCACACATCAGTATCCAAACGCAGCTTTTATAACGAACGTGTTTCTAACTCGCTGATTCTAAACAGAGATGCAACTTCCTAAGATGAACGAACACACAGCAGAGCAGTTTGAAAGAGACGTTTCTCCTGTGGTTTAGACGCGATCTTACCGCTAATTCTTGTGAGCCTGCATATGTCTGGAAATATCTCTTTCCAGATTCTCGAAAGAAAGTGTTTCTGAACTGCTACATTGACACATCTGTTTAACTCCACATGTTGAAGATACACCTTGACAATCATTCCGCTACATAGCTCCGTTTTTGTTTTAGAGCCAGATATTTCTCATTACACCCTATACTCCCATTCACTCAGGAGTATACAAACGCAGCTTTTAAAGAAACGTGTTTCTGACTCGCTGAATCTAAACATAGATGCAACTTCCTTAGGTGAAGGAACACACGGCAGAGCAGTTTGAAAGAGGCGTTTGTCCTATGGTTTAGACGCGATCTTACCCCTAATTCTTAGGAGCCTGTATATGGCTGGAAATATCTCTTTAAAGATTCTCCAAGGAAAGGGTTAGTGAACTGCTCCATTCACACAGTTGTTTAGCTCTGTAAATTTAATATACACCTTGACAATCATTCTGCTACATAGCTCCGTTGTTGTTTCATAGCCAGATATTTCTCATTACACTGTATACTCCCATTCACTGAAGAATATCGACACGCAGCTTTTAGAAGAAACGTGTTTCTAACTCGCTGAATCGAAACATAGATGAAACTTCCCAAGGTGAACGAACACACAGCAGAGCAGCTTGAAAGAGACGTTTCTCCTGTGGTTTATACGTGCTCTTACCGCTAATTCTTATGAGCCTGTTTATGTTTGGAAATATCTCTTTCCGGATTCTCCAAAGAAAGGTTTTCTGAACTGCCACATTCACACAACTGTCTAACTCTGTAAGTTTAATACACACCTTGACAATCATTCTTCCACATAGCTCCGTTTTTGTTTTAGAGCCAGATATTTCTCATTACACCCTATACTCCCAATAACCCAGGAATATCCAAACACAGCTTTTAAAAGAAACCTGTTTCTAGCTCGCTGAATCTAAACATAGATGCAACTTCTTAATATGAACCAAACACGGCAGAGCAGTTTGAAAGAGACGTTTCTCCTGAGGTTTACACGTGATCTTACCGCTAAATCTTATGAGACTCTATATGGCTGGAATTAACTTTTTCAAGATTATCCAAAGAAAGGGTTTCTGAACTGCTACATTCACACATCTGTTTAACTCTGTAAGTTGAACATACACCTTGACAACCATTAGCTACATAGCTCCGTTTTTGCTTTAGAGCCAGATATTACTCATTAAACCCTAAAATCCCATTAACTCAGGAATATCCAAAAGCAGCTTTTTGGAGAAACGTGTTTCTAACTCGCTGAATCTAAACATAGATGCAACTTCCTAAGGTGAACGAAAACACTGTGGAGCAGTTTGAAAGAGACGTTTCTCGTATGATTTAGATGCGATTTTAAAGCTAATTCTTAAGAGTCTATACAGGGCTGGAAATATCTCTTTCCAGATTCTCCAAAGAAAGTGTCAGTGAACTGCTACATCCCACAATTTTTTAACTCTCTAAGTTGAATATACATCTTGACAATCATTCTGCTACATAGCTCCGTTTTTGTTTTAGAGCCCGATATTTCTCATTACACCCTATACTCCCATTCACTCAGTAATATCCAAACGCCGATATTTGGAGAAACGTGTTTCTAACTCGCTGAATCTAAACATAGATGCAACTTGCGAAGGTGAACGAACACACAGCGGAGCAGTTTGAAACAGACGTTTCTCCTGTGATTTAGATGCGATCTTAAAGCTAATTCTTAAGAGTCTGTATATGGCTGGAAATATATCTTCCCTGATTCTCCAAAGAAAGGGTTAGTGAACTGCTACATTCACAAAATTGTTTAACTCTGTAAGTTTAATATACACCTTGACAATCATTCTGCTGCATAGCTCCGCTTTTGTATTGGAGCCAGATATTTCTCATTACACCAATTATTCCCTTTCACGCAGGAATATCCAAACGCAGCTTTTAGAAGAAACGTGTTTCTAACTCGCTGAATCTAAACATAGATGCAAGTTCCAAAGGTGAACGAACACATAAGAGAGCAGTATGAAAGAGACGATTCTCCTGTGGTTTAGACGCGATCTTACCGCTAATTCGGAGGAGCCTGTATATGGCTGGAAATACCTATTTCCGTATTGTACAAAGAAAGGTTTTCTGAACTGCTACATTCACATATCTGTTTAACTCTCTAAGTTGAATATACACCTTGACAATCATTCTGCTACATAGCTCCGTTTTGTTTTAGAGCCCGATATTTCTCATTACACCATATACTCCCATTTACTCAAGAATAAAGACACGCAGCTTTTAGAAGAAACGTGTTTCTAACTCGCTGAATCGAAACATAGATGCAACTCCTTAAGGTCAACGAACACACAGCAGAGCAGTTTGAAACAGACGTTTCTCCAGTGGTTCAGACGCGATCTTACCGCTAATTCATATGAGCCTCTTTATGGCTGGAAATATCTCTTTCCACATTCTCCTAAGAAAGTGTTTCTGAACCGCTACATTCACACATCTGTTTAACTCTATATGTTGAATATACACCTTGACCGTCATTCCGCTACAAAGCTCCGTTTTTGTCTTAGAGCCAGATATTTCTCATTACACCCTATACTCCCAATAACCCAGGAATATCCAAACGCAGCTTTTATAAGAAATCTGTTTCTAACTCGCTGAATCTAAACATAGATGCAACTTCCCAATGTGAACCAAACACAGCAGAGCAGTTTGAAAGAGACGTTTCTCCTGTGGTTTAGACGCCATCTTACCGCTAAATCTTATGTGCCTGTACATGGCTGGAATTATCTCTTTCCATATTCTCCAAAGAAAGTGTTTCTGAACTGCTACATTCACACATCTGTTTAACTCGGTAAGTTGAACATACACCTTGACAATCATTCTGCTACATAGCTCCGTTTTTGTTTTAGAGCCAGATATTTCTCATTACAGCCTACACTCCCATTCACTCAGGAATATCCCAACGCAGATTTTAGAAGAAACGTGTTTCTAACTCGCTGAATCTAAACATAGATGCATCTTCCTAAGGTGAACGAACACAGAGCAGAGCAGTTTGAAAGAGATGTTTCTCCTCTGGTTTAGGGGAGATCTTACCGCTAATTTTTATGAGCCTGTTTATGGCTGGAAATATCTCTTTAAAGATTCTCCAAGGAAGGGTTTTCTGAACTGCTACATTCACATATCTGTTTAACTCTCTACGTTGAATATACACCTTGACAATCATTCTGCTACATAGCTCCGTTTTTGTTTTAGAGCCCGATATTTCTCATTACACTCTATACTCCCATTCACACATCAGTATCCAAACGCAGCTTTTACAACGAACGTGTTTCTAACTCGCTGATTCTAAACAGAGATGCAACTTCCTAAGATGAACGAACACACAGCAGAGCAGTTTGAAAGAGACGTTTCTCCTGTGGTTTAGACGCGATCTTACCGCTAATTCTTATGAGCCTGAATATGCCTGGAAATATCTCTTTCCAGATTCTCCAAAGAAAGGGTTTCTGAACTGTTACATTGACACATCTGTTTAACTCCACATGTTGAAGATACACCTTGACAATCATTCAGCTACATAGATCCTTTTTTGTTTTAGAGCCAGATATTTCTCATTACACCCTATATTCCCGTTCACTCAGGAATATCCAAACGCAGATTTTGGAAGAAATTTGTTTCTACCTTGCTGAATCTAAACATAGATGCAACTTCCTAAGGTGAACGAACACAGAGCAGAGCAGTTTTCAAGAGACGTTTCTCCTGTGGTTTAGATGCGATCTTAAAGCTAATGCTTATGAGCCTGTATGTGGCTGGAAATAACTCTTTCCAGATTGTCAAAAGAACGGGTTTCTGAACTGCTACATTCACACATGTGTATAACTCTGTAAGTGGAAAACACCGCTTGACAATCATTCTGCCACATAGGTCCCTTTTTGTTTTAGAGCCAGATATTTCTCATTACACCCTATACCCCCATTCACTCAGGAGTATCCAAACGCAGCTTTTACAACAAACGTGCTTGTAACTGGCTGAATCTAAACATAGATGCAACTTTCTAAGGTGAACAAACACACAGCAGAGCATTTTGAAAGAGAAGTTTCTCCTGCAGTTTAGACGCGATCTTACCGCTAATTCTTATGAGCATGCCTATGGCTGGAAATATCTTTTTCCAGATTCTCGAAAGAAAGGGTTTCTGAACTGCTACATTCACACATGTGTTTATCTCTGTAAGTTAAATACACAGCTTGACAATCATTCTGCTACATAGCTCCGCTTTTTTTTTTTTTTTGGAGCCAGATATTTCTCATTACACCCTATACTCCCATTCACTCAGGAGTATCCAAACGCAGCTTTTACCAGAAACGTGTTTCTAACTCGCTGAATCTAAACATAGATGCAACTTTCTAAGGTGAACGAACACATAAGAGAGCAGTGTGAAGGACACGTTTCTCCTGTGGTTTAGACGTGATGTTACAGCTAAATCTTAGGAGCCTCTATATGGCTGGAAATATCTCTTTCCTGATTCTCGAATGAAAGGGTTTCTGAACTGCTACTTTCACACATCTGTTTAACTCTGTAAGTTGAATACACAGCTTGACAATCATTCTGCTACATAGCTTCGTTTTTATTTTAGAGCCAGATATTTCTCATTACACCCTATACTCCCATTCACTCAGGAGTATACAAACGCAGCTTTTAAAGAAACCTGTTTCTGACTCGCTGAATCTAAACATAGATGCAACTTCCTTAGGTGAAGGAACACACGGCAGAGCAGTTTGAAAGAGACGTTTGTCCTATGGTTTAGACGTGATCTTACCGCTAATTCTTATGAGCCTGTATATGCTGAAAATATCTCTTTCCAGATTCTCCAAAGAAAGGGTTTCTGAAATGCTACTTTCTCACATCTGTTTAACTCTGTAAGATGAATATACAGCTTGACAATCATTCTGCTACAAGCTCCGTTTTTGTTTTAGAGCCGGATATTTCTCATTGCACGCTAAACTCTCATTCACTCAGGAGTATCCAAATGCAGCTATTATAAGAAACTTGTTTCTAACTCGCTGAATCTAAACATAGATGCAACTTCCGAAGGTGAACGAACACAGCGGAGCAATTTGAAAGAGTCGTTTCACCTGTGATTTAGATGCGATCTTAAAGCTACTTCTTAGGAGCCTGTATATGGGTAGAAATATCTCTTTCCAGATTCTCCAAAGAAAGGGTTAGTGAACTGCTACATTCACACAATTGTTTAACTCTGTAAGTTTAATATATACCTTGACAATCATTCTGCTACTTAGCTCCGCTTTTGCTTTAGAGCCAGATATTTCTCATTACACCCATTATTCCCATTAACTCAGGAATATCCAAAAGCAGCTTTAAGAAGAAACGTATTTCTAACTCGCTGAAACTAAACATAGATGCAACTTCCGAAGGTGAACGAACACATAAGAGAGCAGTTTGAAAGAGACGATTCTCCTGTTGTTTAGACGCGATCTTACCCCTAATTCTTAGGAGCCTGTATATGGCTGGATATATCTCTTTCCAGTTTCTCCAAAGAAAGGTTTTCTGAACGACTACATCCACATATCTGTTTAACTCTCTACGTTGAATATACACCTTGACAATCATTCTGCTACATAGCTCCGTTTTTGTTTTAGAGCCCGATATGTCCCATTACACCCTATACTCCCATTCACTCAGGAATATCCAAACGCCGCTATTTGGAGAAACGTGTTTGTAACTCGCTGAATCTAAACATAGATGAAACTTCCGAAGGTGAACGAACACACAGTGGAGCAGTTTGAAAGAGACGTTTCTCCTGTGATTTAGATGCGATCCTAAAGCTAATTGTTAGGAGCCTTTATATGGCTGCAAATATCTCTTTCCAGATTCTCCGAAGAAACGGTTAGTGAACTGCTCCATTCACACAGTTGTTTAACTCTGTAAATTTAATATACACCTTGACAATCTTTCTGCTA
Source organism: Sapajus apella (assembly GCF_009761245.1). NCBI lineage: Eukaryota > Metazoa > Chordata > Mammalia > Primates > Cebidae > Sapajus > Sapajus apella. The sequence continues at coordinate 24,113 of NW_022437628.1, forward strand.
CATAGCTCCGTTGTTGTTTTATAGCCAGATATTTCTCATTACACTGTATACTCCCATTCACTGAAGAATATCGACACGCAGCTTTTAGAAGAAACGTGTTTCTAACTCGCTGAATGGAAACATAGATGACACTTCCCAAGATGAACGAACACACAGTAGAGCAGCTTGAAAGAGACGTTTCTCCTGTGGTTTATACGCGATCTTACCGCTAATTCTTATGAGCCTGTTTATGGCTGGAAATATCTCTTTCCAGATTCTTCAAAGAAAGGGTTTCTGAACTGCCACATTCACACATCTGTCTAATTCTGTAAGTTTAATACACACCTTGACAATCATTCTTCCACATAGCTCCGTTTTTGTTTTAGAGCCAGATATTTCTAATTACACCCTATACTCCCAATAACCCAGGAATATCCAAACAGAGCTTTTAAAAGAAACCTGTTTCTAACTCGCTTAATCTAAACATAGATGCAACTTCCTAATGTGAACCAAACACAGCAGAGCAGTTTGAAAGAGACGTTTCTCCTGTGGTTTACACGCGATCTTACCGCTAATTCTTAGCATCCTTTATATGGCTGGAATTATCTCTTTCCAGATTCTCCAAAGACAGGTTTTCTGAACTGCTACATTCACATATCTGTTTAACTCTCTAAGTTGCATCTACACCTTGGCAATCATTCTGCTACATACCTCCGTTGTTGTTTTAGAGCCCGATATTTCTCATTACACCCTATACACACTTTCTTTCAGGAATATCAAAACGCCGCTATTTGGAGAAATGTGTTTCTAACTCGCTGAATCTAAACATAGATGCAACTTCCGAAGTTCAACGAACACACAGTGGAGCAGTATAAAAGTGTCGTTTCTCCTGAGATTTAGTTGCGATCTTAAAGGTAATTCTTAGGAGCCTGTATATGGCTGGAAATATCTCTTTCCAGATTCTCCAAAGAAAGGGTTAGTGAACTGGTACGTTCACACAATTGTTTAACTCTGTAAGTTTAATATACACCTTGACAATCATTCTGCTACATAGCTCCGTTTTTGTTTTAGAGCCAGATATTTCTCATTCAACCCTATACTCCCATTCACTCAGGAATATCCAAACGCCGCGATTTGGAGAAACGTGTTTTTAACTAGCTGAATCTAAACATAGATGCATCTTCCTAAGGTGAACGAACTCGCGGCGGAGCAGTTTGAAAGAGACGTTTCTCATGTGATTTAGATGCGATCATAAAGCTAATTCTTAAGAGCCTGTATATGAATAGAAATATCTCTTTCCAGGTTCTCCAAAGAAATGGTTAGTGAACTCCTACAGTCACACAATTATTTAACTCTGTAAATTTAATATCCACATTGACAATCATTCTGCTACATAGCTCCACTTTTGTTTTAGAGCCAGATATTTCTCATTACACCCATTTTTCCCATTCACTCAGGAATATCCAAACGCAGCATCTAGAAGAAACGTTTTTCTAACTCGCTGAATCGAAACATAGATGCAACTTCCTAAGGTGAACGAACACACAGTGGAGCAGTCTGAAAGAGACGTTTCTCCAGTGGTTTAGACGCGATCTTACCGTTAATTCCTATGAGCCTGTTTATGGCTGGAAATATCTCTTTCCAGATTCTCCAAAGAAAGTATTTCTGATCGGCTACATTCACTCATCTATTTACCTCTGTAAGTTGAACATACACGTTGACAATCATTCTGCTACATAGCTCCACTTTTGTTTTAGAGCCCGATATTTTTCATTACACCCAATACTTCCATTCACTCTGGAATATCCAAACGCAGCTTTTAGAAGAAACGTGTTTCTAACTCGCTGAATCTAAACATAGATGCAACTTCCTAAGGTGAAGGAACACAGAGCCGAGCAATTTGATATTAACGTTTCTCCTGTGGTTTAGAGGCGATCTTACCGCTAATTCTTTAGACTCTATATGGCTGGAAATATCTGTTTCCAGATTCAGCAAAGAAAGTGTTGCTGAACTGCTACATTCACAAATCTAGTTATCTCTGTAAGTTGAATAGAAACTTTGACAATCATTGTGCTACATAGCTCCGTTTTTGTTTTAGAGCCAGATATTTCTCATTACACACTATACACACTTTCAATCAGGAATACACAAACTCAGCTTTTAGAAGAAATGTGTTTCTAACTCGCTGAATCTAAACATAGATGCAACTTCCTAATGTGAACCAAACACAGCAGAGCAGTTTGAAAGAGACGTTTCTCCTGTGGTTTAGACGCGATCTTACCGTTAATTCCCATGAGCCTCTATATGGCAGGAAATATCTCTTTCCAGATTCTCGAAACAAAGGGTTTCTGAACTGCTACATTCACACATCTGTTTAAATCGGTAAGTTGAATATACACCTTGACAATCATTCTGCTACATAGCTCCATTTTTCTTTTAGAGCCAGATATTTCTCATTACACCCTATACTCCCGTTCACTCTGGAATATTCAAACGCAGCTTTTAGAAGAAGCGTGTTGTTAACTCTCTGAATCTACACATAGATGCAACTTCCTAAGGTCAACGAACACACAGCAGACCAGTTTGAAAGGGACGTTACTTCTGTACTTTAGGTACTAACTTAGTGCTAATTTTTATGAGCCTGTATATGGCTGGAAAACACTCTTTCCAGGTTCTTGAAAGAAATGGTTCCTGAACTGCTACATTCACACATCTCTTTAACTTTGTAAGTGGAATATACACCTTGACAATCATGCTGCTACATTGCCCCGTTTTTGTCTTAGAGACACATATTTTTCATTACACCCTATACTTGCATTCACTCAGGAATATCCAAACGCAGCTTTTAGAAGAAACGTGTTTCTAAGTGGCTGAATCTAAACATAGATGCAACTTCCTAAGTTGAACGAACACACAGCAGAGCAGTTTGAAAGAGAAGTTTCTCCTGTGGTATGGACGCGATCTTACCACTAATTCTTATTAGCCTGTATATGGCTGGAAACATCTCTTTCCGGATTCTGGAGAGAAAGGGTTTCTGAACTGCTACATTCAAATATCAGTTTAACTTTTTAGGTTGAATATACACCTTGACAATCATTCTGCTGCATAGCTCCGTTTTTTTTAGAGCCAGATATTTATCAGCTCTCTGTATACTCCCATTCACTCAGGACTATCCAAACGCTGCTTTTAGAAGAATCGTGTTTCTATCTCGCTGAATCTAAACATGGATGGAAGTTTCTAAGGTGAACGAACACACAGCAGAGCAGGTTGAAAGAGACGTTTCTACTGTGGTTTAGACGCGAACTTAAAGCTAATTCTTGTAAGCCTGTGTATGTCTGGAAATATCTCTTTCCAGATTCCAGAAAGAAAAGGTTTCTGAACTGCTACATTCAAATGTCTGTTTAACTTTTTAAGCTGAATATACACCTGACAATCATTCTGCTACATAGCTCCCATTTTGTTTTAGAGCCAGATATTTCTCATTACACCATATACTCCCTTGCGCTCAGGAATATCCAAACGCAGCTTTTAGAAGAAACGTGTTTCTAACTCGCTGAATCTAAACATGGATGCACCTTCCTAAGGTGAACGAACGCACAGCAGAGCAATTTGAAAGAGACGTTTCTCCTGTGGTTTAGACGTGATCTTATCTCTAATTCTTATGAGCCTGTTTATGGCTGGAAATGTCTCTTTCGAGATTCTCGAAAGAAATTGTTTCTGAGCTGCTACATTGAGACATCTGTTTAACTCTGTACGTTGAATATACACCTTGACAATCATTCTGCTACATAGCTCCGTTTTTGTTTTAGAGCCAGGTATTTCTCATTACACCCTATAATCCCATTCACACAGGAATATCCAAACGCAGCTTTCAGAAGAAACGTGTTTCTAATTCGCTGAATCTAAACATAGATGCACAATAATAAGGTCAACGAACACACAGCAGAGCAGTTTTAAAGAGGCGTTTCTGCTGTGGTTTAGACGTAACCTTACCGCTAATTCTTATGAGCCTGTTTATGGCTGGAAATGTCTCTTTCCAGATTCTCCAAAGACAGGGTTTATCAACTGCTACATTCACAGAACTGTTTTACTCTGTAAGTTGAATACACACCTTGACAATTATTGTGCTACACTGATCCCTTTTTGTTTTAGAGCCACATATTTCTCATTACACAATATACTCCCATTCACTCAGGAATATCCAAACGCAGCTTTTAGAAGAAACGTGTTTCTAACTCGCTGAATCTAAACATGGATGCACCTTCCTAAGGTGAACGAACGCACAGCAGAGCAGTTTGAAAGAGACGTTTGTCCTGTGGTTTAGACGTGATCTTATCGCTAATTCTTATGAGCCTGTTTATGGCTGGAAATGTCTCTTTCGAGATTCTCGAAAGAAATTGTTTCTGAGCTGCTACATTGAGACATCTGTTTAACTCTGTACGTTGAATATACACCTTGACAATCATTCTGCTACATAGCTCCGTTTTTGTTTTAGAGCCAGGTATTTCTCATTACACCCTATACTCCCATTCACTCGATAATATCCAAACACTGCTTTTAGAAGAAACGTGTTTCTAATTCGATGAATCTAAAGATACATGCAACTTCCTAAGTTGGATGAACACACAGCAGAGCAGGTGAAAGGAACGTTTCTACTGCGGTGTGGACGCGATCTTACCGCTAATTTTTATGAGCCTGTATATGGCTGGAAATATATCTTTCCAGATTCTCGACCGAAAGAGTTTCTGAACTGCTACATTCAAACATCTGTTTAACTTTTCATGTTGAATATACACCTTGACAATTATATGGCTACATAGCTCCGTTTTTGTTTTAGAGCCAGATATTTCTCATTACGCCCTATACTCCCATTCACTCAGGAATATCCAAACGCAGCTTTTAGAAGAAACGTGTTTCTAACTCGTTGAATCAAAACGTAGATGCAACTTCCTAAGGTGAACGGACACACACCAGAGCCGTTTGAAATAGACGTTTCTCCTGTGGTATAGACTCAGTCTTACCGCTAATCCTTATGAGACTGTATATGGCTGGAAATATCTCTTTCCAGATTCTCGATAGAAAGGGTTTCTGAACTGCTACATTAAGACATCTGTTTAACTCTGTAAGTTGAATATACACCTTGACAATCATTCTGCTACATAGCTCCGTGTTTGTTTTAGAGCCAGATATTTCTCATTACACCCCATGCTACCATTCACTCGGGAATATCCAAACCCTTCTTTTAGAAGAAAAGCGTTTCTAATTTGCTGAATCTAAACATAAATGCAACATCCTAAGGTGAACGAACACACATCAGAGCAGTTTAAAAGAGACGTTTCTCCTGTGGTTTAGACGCGATCACACCGCTAAATCTTATCAGCCTGTTTATGGGTGGAAATATCTCTTCCCAGATTCTCGAAAGAAAGGGTTTCGTAACTGCTACAGTCACACGTATGTTTTACTCTGTAAGTTGAATATACACCTTGACAATCATTCTGCTGCATAGCTCTGTTTTTGTTTTAGAGCCAGATTTTCTCATTACACCCTATGCTCCCATTCATACAGGAATATCCAAACGCTGCTTTTAGAAGAATCGTGTTTCTAATTCGCTGAATCTAACCATAATGCAACTTCCTAAGGTGAACGAACACACAGAAAAGCAGGTTGAAAGGGACGTTTCCACTGTGGTTTAGACGCGATCTTGCCGCTAATTCTTATGGGCCTGTATATGGCTGGAAATATCTCTTTCCAGATTCTCGACAGAAAGGGTTTCTGAACTGCTACATTCACATATCTGTTTAACTCTGTAAGATGAATGAAACCCTTGATAAACATTGAGTTACATAGCTCAATTTTTTTTTTAGACCCAGATATGTCTCATTACACACTATACTCCCATTCACTCAGGAATATCCAAACGCAGCTTTCAGAAGAAACGTGTTTCTAACTCGCTGAATCTAAACTTAGATGAAACTTCCTAAGGTCAAAGAAAACACAGGAGAACAGTTTGAAAGAGACGATTCTACTGTGGTTTAGACGCGATCTTACCGCAAAATTTTCTGAGCCTCTATGTGGGTGGAAATATCTCTTTCCAGATTTTGGACAGAAAGGGTTTCTGAACCGCTACATTCAAACATCTGTTTAATTTTTTAAGTTGAACATATACCTTGAGAATTATTCTGCTACATAGCTCCGTTTTTGATTTAGAGCCAGATATTTCTCATTACGCCCTATACTCCCATTCTCTCAGGAATATCCAAACGCAGCTTTTAGAAGAAAGGTGTTTCTAACTTACTGAATAAAAACATAGATGCAACCTCCTATGGTGAACGAACACACAGCAGAGCACGTTGAAAGAGACATTTCTCCCGTGGTTTAGACAAGATCATACCGCTACTTCTCATCAGCCTGTTTATGACTGGAAATATCTCTTCCCACATTCTCGAAAGAAAGTGTTTCTGAACTGCTACATTCACACATCAGTTTAACTCTGTAAGTTGAATACACAGCTTGACAATCATTCTGCTACATAGCTCCGTTTTTGTTTTAGAGCCAGATATTTCTCATTACGCTGTATACTCTCATTCACTCAGGAATATAGAAACGCAGCTTTTAGAAGAAACGTGTTTCTAACTCGGTGAATTGAAACATAGAGGCAACTTCCTAAGGTGAACGAACACACAGCAGAGCACTTTGAAATAAACGTTTCTCCTGTGGTTTAGACGCGATCTTACCGTTAATTCTTTTGAGCCTCTATATGGCTGGAAATATCCGTTTCCAGAATCTCGAAAGAAAAGGTTTATGAACTGCTACATTCACGCATCTGTTTAACTCTGTAAGTTGAATACACAGCTTGACAATCATTCTGCTACATAGTTCCTTTTTTATTTCAGAGCCAGATATTTCTCATTACACCCTATACTCCCTTTGACTGAGGAGTATCCAAACGCAGCTAGTCCAAGAAACGTGTTTCTAACTCGTTGTATCTAAACATATATGCAACTTACTAAGGTGAACGAACACACGGCAGGACAGTATGAAAGAGGCGTTTCTCCTGTTGTTTAGACCCGATCTTACCGCTAATTCTTATGAGCCTGTGTATGGCTGGAAATATCTCTTTCCAGATTCTTGAAAGAAAGTGTTTCTGAACGGCTGCAATCACACATCTGTTTAACTCTGTATTTTGAATACACAGCTTGACAATTATTCTGCTACATAGCTCCGTTTTTGTTTTAGAGCCAGATATTTCTCATTACAACCTCTACTCCCATTCACTCAGGAGTATCCAAACGCAGCTTTTACAAGAAACGTGTTTCTAACTTGCTGAATCTAAACATATATCCAGCTTCCTAAGGTGAACGAACACACAGCAGAGCATTTTGAAAGAGACGTTTCTCCTGTTGTTTAGACGCGATCTTATCCCTAATTCTTATGAGCCGGTATATAGCTGGTAAGATATCTTTCCAGATTCTCGAAAGAAAGGGTTTCTGAACTGCTACATTCACATAACTGTTTAACTCTGTAGCTTGAATACACATTATGACAATCATTGAGCTACATAGCTCCGTTTTTGTTTTAGAGGCAGATATTTCTCATTACACCCTATGCTCCCATTCACTCAAGAGTATCCAAACGCAGATTTTATAAGAAATGAGTTTCTAACTCCCTGAATCTAAACATAGATGCAACTTCCTAAGGTGAACGAACACACAGCAGAGCCGTTTGAAAGGGACGTTTCTCCTGTGGTTTAGAATCGATCTTACAGCTAATTCTTAACAGCCTGTATATGGCTGGAATTATCTCTTTTAAGATTCTCGAAAGAAAGTGTTTCTGAACTGCTACATTCACAAATCTGTTTAACTCCGTAGCTGAATACACAGCTTGAAAATAATTCTGCTACATATCTCCGTTTTCGTTTTAGAGACCGATATTTCTCATTACACCCTATACTCCCATTCACTCAGGATTATCCAAACGCAGCTTTTGCAAGAAACGTGTTTCTACCTCGCTAAATCTAAACATAGATGCAACGTCTTAAGGTGAACGAACACAAAGCAGAACAGTTTGAAAGAGGCCTTTCTCCTGTGGTTTAGACGCGATTTTATCGCTCATTCTTATGAGCCTGTATATGGCTATGAATATCTCTTTCCAGATCCTCGAAAGAAATGTTTGCTGCACTGCTACGTTCACACATCTGTTTAACTCTCTAGTTAAATACACAACTTGACAATCATTCTGCTACATAGCTCTATTTTTGTTTTAGAGCGAGATATTTCTCATTGCACCCTATACTCCCATTCACTCAGGAGTATACAAACGCAGCTTTTACAAGAAACGTGTTTGTAACTCGCTGAATATAAACATAGATGCAACTTCCTAAGCTGAACGAACACACAGCAGAGCAGTTTGAAAGAGACGTTTCTCCTGTGGTTTATACGCCATCTTACCACTAATTCTTATGAGCCTGTGTATGGCTGGAAATATCTCTTTCCAGATTCTCAAAAGAAATGGTTTCTAAACTGCTACATTCACACATCTGTTTAACTCTGTAAGTTGAATACAAAGCTTGACAATCATTCTGCTACATAGCTCCCTTTTTGTTTTAGAGCCAGATATTTCTCATTACACCCTATACTCCCATTCACTCAGGAGTATCCAAACGCAGCTTTT
>NW_022437629.1:0-32662 GCF_009761245.1 Sapajus apella
GAGTGCAGTGGTACAATCTCTGCCCACTGCAACCTCCTCCTCATAGGTTCAAGTGATTCTGTTGTCTCTGCCTCCCAAGTAGCTGGGATTACAGGTGCTTTCCACCATGCCTGGCTAATTTTTATGTTTTTAGTAGAGACGGGGTTTCGCCATGTTAGCCGTGCTGGTCTTGAAATCCTGACATGAAGTTATCTGCCTGCCTCAGCCTTCCAAAGTGCTGGGATTACAGGTGGGAGCCACTGCCCCTGGCCAGCTTTCTTTAATGTAAGCATGTACAGCTATAAATTTCCCTCACAGCACTGCTTTTGTTGCATCCCATAAGATTTAATACGTTTTAAAGGACTGAAATCATAATAGCAGAAGGAAAACTGGAATATTCACAAATCTATGGGAACAAAACAACATACTACAAAACTATGGATCAAAGAAAAATAATAAGGAAAATTAGTATTTTGAGGCAAAACGTATCAAATCTTGCCTTGAGGCCTAATATATGATCTTTCCCAGAGAACATTCCACATGTACTTTGAAGAATGTGTTTTCTGCTGCTGGGGCAACTTATCTGTGTATGTCTGGTAGGTCCAATTCATCTATATTATCTTTCAAGCCCTCTGTTTCCTTCTTGATCTTCTGTCTGGGTGTTGTATCCATTATTGAAAGTGAGTTATTGGGTCATACACAGTGGCTCATGCGTGTAATCCCAGCACTTTCAAAGGCCAAGGCAGGTGGATCACTTGAGGTCAGGAGTTCGAGACCAGCCTGGCCAACATGGTGAAACCCTGTCTCTACTAAAAATGTCTAGGCATGGTGGCATACACCTGTAACCCCAGCTACTCTGAGGCTGAGGCACAGAAATCACTTGAATCCAGGAGGTTGCAGTGACCTGTCTCATGCCACTGCACTCCAGCCTGAGTAACAGAGTCAGATTCTGTCTCAAAAAAAAAAAAAAAGACATGTTGAAGTTGCCTACTGTTATCATAGAACTATCTGTTTCACCTTTCATTCTGTCAGTGTTTGCTTCATATGTTTAGGAGCTCTGAGGGGCGTTGGATGCACATTTATAACTAACTGTTGCATCTTTTTGGTGAATTGACTGTAATTATTTCTTTAAACAGCTTTTGACCTCAAGTCTATTTAGTCTGATATTAATCTATTTCCTCCTCCCCTTTTTTTTGGTTACCATTAGCATGGAATATCTTTTATCATCCTTTCACTTTCGACCAATGTGTAAGTCTCTTACAGTCTTTTGATTGTAGAATCATTTGCATTTTTAAAAACTATCATCGGACAAAACTCACTACGCTGATGGGTGACTGTGCCATGAGGCCCACAGCCAAGGGCTCAGTGAGCAGTTGCTCTGGGAGGACTCCAACACATCATTTACGGGGCCTCCCGCTGCCACTCTGTGGATTGTTTTCTGCAGGGCTCATGATTTGTGTTCTCTCTTATTTCCTTCCTTCGGCCTGCCTGTGTGTTTAATTATTTGGTGTGACACACTTAGAATCCCTTCTCATTTCCTTTTGTGTACATTCTGTAGATACTTTCTTTGTAATTACCATGAGGATTACATAAAACATCCTGAAGTTATAGCAGTTGATTTTAAAGTAGTAAGTTCAATCACATGCAAATACTCTACTCCTTGACAGCTCTATCCCGTCCTATGTTATTGTTACAAAGTATATCTATATTTTAGAGATAGGATCTCACTCTGTCACCCAGGCTGGAGTGCAGTGGCACTCTCATAGCTCATTATAACCTCAAGCCCCTGCATTCAAGCGACCCTCCATAGCTGAGACTACAGGTGCTCGCCACCATGCCTAATTTTTTTTTTATAAATTATATATTTAACATAGACTTATGGTTACACATCTCTTTTAAATCCAATAAAATAATTAAAATCAGAGATATGAATCAAATTTCCAATAATACAGGTCCTTATATGTGGCTTCAAATGTCTACCTAGCATCCTTTTGTTTTGACTTGAAGGACTCCCTTTAGCATTTCTTGCAGCGTAGGTCCCAGTGTAATGAACCCTCTGAGCTTTTGTTCATCTGAGAATGTCTTAATTTCTCTGGTTTGTTCCGAGGTAGGGGGATCACATGAGGTCAGGAGTTCGAGACCAGCCTTGCCAACCTGGTAAAACCCTGTCTCTACTAAAAATATAAAAATGTGGTGGCGGACGCCTGTAATCCCAACTACTTGGGAGGCTGCACCACTGTACTCCAGCCTGGAGGACAGAGCAAGACCCTGTCTCAAAAAGATAATAAAGGTGTCTTAATTTCTTCCTCTTTTTCTTACGAGAGTTCACAAGACACCTTTATGTTGTAACTTATAACCACCTTTTAATTTGTCCTTCAAAATTTAACTGTGATTGGTGACTGCTTTTCTTAAATACTTCACTGGTGTCCAAGAGAGGAGAAGATTTTAGCCCTTGATTTAAAAAAAAAGTAAACCCGGCCAGACATGTTGGCTCACACCTGTAATCCCAGCACTTTGGGAGGCCAAGGCAGGCGGGTCATGAGGTCTGATGTTTGAGACCATCCTGGCCAACACGGTGCAACCGTGCCTCCACTAAAAACACAAAAAAATTAGTTGGGTGTGGTGGCATGTGACTGCAATCCCAGCTACTCAGGAGGCTGAGGCAGGAGAATTGCTGGAACCTGGGAGGCAGAGGTTACAGTGAGCTGAGATTGTGCCACTGCAGTCCAGCCTAGATGACATAGCAAGACTCTGTCTCAAAATAAATAAATAAATAAATAAACAAACAAACAAACAAACAAACAAACCCTAAGAGGAAGGGAGAGGACCTTAACTGCAGATAATAGTCCATTGTTACCCTGTGGCTATAAATCTGAGTTGCTTGTCCTCCCAGATGTTCTGCTGATGGCTGTAGTAGCTGACAGTTTTGTATTTACATGGTCAGATCAATGAGTGCTTCTGTTCAATTCCCAGATTCTCCAAGCTTCCTGTGGAGTCACAACATCTGTCTTGGCACTTCATGAGTCCAAGGCTGTTTTCTGAGTGGATCTGGTTGGTAGACTGTGACCTTGATTCCTGCCTCTAAGCCTAGATTTATTCTCAGCAGCCACCACCTTTTTGGTACTAGAAGAGTGCTTTTTGCAGTGCACTCATAAGTGGATGCCAAAATCACAATCTGGCCATTTGGATGTTCAACTAATGCTTTATGCTGTGGAGTCCCTGGAGCTCAGCAACCTGTGCCGGAACTCACTGGAGCTCAGGTGTGTAGCACGACCTTGTTTCTCTATGGCTGGGAGTGAAAACAGTGTTCATGCATTTGTTTCCCATTTGTTACTTTGAAAGTATTTTTCTGTGAGACAAGGTCTCACTCTGTCATGCAGCCAGGAGTATAGTCATGGCTCACTGCAGCCTTGACCTCCAGGGTTCAAGCCATCTCACCTCAGCCTCCCAAAGTGCTAGGAATACAAGCATGAGCCACTGCACCTGGCCTACCTTTGAGCTTTGAGTTCTTTATGTATTCTAGAGATGAGTCTCTGGAGATGAGTCCTTGGTCTGATAAGTGGTTTGTAAATGTTTTTCCCAATCTGTAGCTTATCTTTCCCTCTTCCTAATTGAGTCTTTCAGAGAGCAAAAATGTGTTCTCCCTTGCAGATACTCTGCCCCTGTAACAGGAAAACAGACACAGACAGTACATAAATGAACATGTGGATGTGTCCCTTGAGTGTCCATTTGAGGTAAAGAGATCTCTAGACAGATCAGTGCTGAGGTTATTTCCTTCAGTAATAGTTGAGCTGGGGATCATCTCTAACCTCATGCTTACTTTCTCTTACTCCACTGTCTTCCGTTGCTGCTGGTGGGAAAGCAATTGTCAACATGATCTTCCTTCTTTCCACCCTCCTCAGTAGCTTTTAGGACTTGTTCTTTGTCTTTTCTGCAATTGTGTTTGGATGGGTTTAGGTATAGATGGATTTATCGTATTGGGGATTGTGCCTCCTGACTCTAAAGGGTCCTGGGTCCTGTCTCTGTTTTCATTCTGGAATTTTTTTTTTTTTTTTTGAGACAGACACTCATTCTGTCACCAGGCTGGAGTGCAGTGGCAAGATCTTGGCTCACTGCAACCTCCACTTCCTGGGTTCAAGCATTTCTCTTGCCTCAACCTCCCAAATAGCTTGGATTACAGGTGCACACATCCACACCTGGCTAATTTCTGTGTTTTTAGTAGAGACAGGTTTCACCATGTTGGCCAGGCTGGTCTTGAACTCCTGACCTTAGGTGACCCACTCATCTTGGCCTCCCAAGTGCTGGGATTACAGGGATGAGCCACCACTCCCGGCCTGGAATTTCTTTGAGACATCTTGGATCCTCTCATTTCATCGCCCTTTGCCATATTTTCCAATTGATCAATTTTCTCTTCTGCCATTGAATTCATTAAGTTTTAAATGTCTATGAATGGTAGCCACTAATTCTGGCATCTGTAGCTCTTGGAAGTCCACTCCTCTTGTTGATATGACCTCTATGCCCTTTTAGTGGGGCTTTGGCTGTAGCAATCATATGCAGCACTGGCTAAAGAATCTCAAGGTAGCTGGTGTTAGAACTGAATTAGAGGTCCACCCTGGTAGTGGGGACAAACCCCCACTCATTTGCTCACAGAAGTCATCTTCTGTGTTGATGACAATTTTTGCAGTATAAGAGCAGAGGGAACACAGGGGCTGAGCATTTTCCCTAAATGGTAGTGGACATTCAAATCCCTAGTGAGGCTGAGCATGGTGGCTCAAGCCTGTCATCCTAGCACTTTGGGAGGCCAAGGCAGGAGGATCACCAGAGGTCAGGAATTCATGACCAGCCTGGTCAACATGGCAAAACACCATCTCTACAAAAATACCTGACTGTATTTTTGGCAGGCTGAGGCAGGAGTATTGCTTGAACCTGGGAGGTGGACATTGAAATGAGGCAAAATTGTGTCACTACATTCCAGCCTGGACAGTTCATAAATAAGAGGTATAATTGACTCACATTTCTACAGGCTGTACAAGCACAGCTCCAGCGTCTGCTTGGCTTCTGGTGAGGCCCCGGGAAGCTTACAATCACAGCAGAAACAGGAAGGGGATGCAAAGAGAGAGAGGAGGTGCCAGGCTCTTTATAAACAAACTGCTCTCATGTGAACTAATAGAGCAAGAACTCACGCTTCACCAAATGGAGGGTGCTAAGCCATCCATGAGGGATATACCCTCTCTAACAAATGTGAGATTTGGAGGGGACGCACATCCAAGCTATATCAGGCCATAAGTGTTTTGTTTTGACTCTTAGCTCCTTGAATGACAATTATTTGTTCTCCCTGGCAAGAGAGAGAGACGCATTTTCCCTCCAGCTGGAAGGCAGATGCCAGCCAAGGGGCAGAGTGCCAGCCAGCTGGGGCAGCTTACCGCACTGTGGAGGAGGGGCCAGGGGCCCAAAGTTGCAGGCACACTGGTGGATGTAGGTGGCCGCCAGAGTGCAGGCAGGCTGGAGCTCCCCGGTCCTGCACACACAGGCTGAGGAATAGTTCAGGGTCCACCTGAAATCAGGGCCACCCAGTCACTGTCTCTAGCCTAGGCCCTTCCTCCATGCCACTCCCCAGGTTAGACCGGGGAAAGGGCTTTCTGTGCCCTAGGGGCCAGGCTTATACTCACCACCCAGAAATTCCCCAATCTGGAGCAGGGGTCCTGGAAGAAGGCCGGGCAGTGTGGGGCTCTGCCTGGGCAGGTCGGCTGAGTCTTCTCGGTGGCCCTGCAGCCACCATCCACCTGGCAGGACAGACATAAGACTCAGGCCTCCTGCTGGACCATCTGGATCACACACATACATCAGCCTCAGCAGGAGACTGCCCCCAACCCTGGGTCTGCAAAGACCTCTGCAGAGCCAGCAAGCCACCTGCCTCTCCTGGGACTCTGCAGTGAGCAGCCCTCAAGAGCCTCAGCCAGAGGGAGGAAGGGCAGGTGCACCTGCTCACCTGCCAGGCCAGGTTGAGCTTCTTCAGGCTGTGGGCCACAGAGCCATCCAGCAACATCAGATCATTGCCTGTTTCATTGTCATTGGTGCCCAGAAGGCCAGCGGATATGCCTGTGGGGAGGAGGGAAGCTAGGTAGGTCCTGAGAGCCCGTGATCCTCCCCCAGGGGAACTGTATGAGAGACAAGCCTAAGGCACACTGAGGATTGGTAGAATCCTGCCACCTCCACTCCGGACTCCTGGAGCCCAGGGCTCTGGCTCCAAACCCTGATCAGAGGAGGGAGAGAAAGCACAGGGACTAAGGACAGCATGTGTCCCCCCCGACCCCTCTCTACATCCTCAGCTCGAATGTCCAGAATCCAGGCCCACCCTTTGTGTACCTTGGCAGAAAGAACACAGAAGGGCCAACTCCACCCTGGAGCCATGTATCCCAGGGATGGGGGCAGAAAGCCTTGGGCCTCAGTGCCATCATCTCAACCACAGTTGCGCCTACAGCCTGGGGACCTGTTGCACTGGAAGCTGAGAATGGTTCATCCCAAAGAGGCTCTTGGTGGTGGGGCCAACCCTGCCAGGGCCCAGACTCACCGTGGTGCCAGAGGCCCAGAGTCAGGATGCAGAAGCTGGTGGGCACGTCACAGGAGATGGCGACCTCATCCTCACTGGCCAGCTCAATCCTGGAGATGTCCCTCCTTGTCATGGAAGGAGGCAGCTGTAGGTCTTGACAGCTCTCCCCAGGCAGGGAGGAGTTGTATAACCTGTAGCTCTGTGGGCCAGAGGGGTGGGCAGGAGGGCTGACCCACAGACAGGGGAAAAGCTTGAAAAGGCTGTAGCCCCAGGCAGCCTGCCACAGGCACAGGTCTCCAGGGGAAGCTCAGGCCTCTCCTAAATGTGTTGTGAGCAAAGTCTTGGGCCAGCAGGATGCTGCTGCACTGGACACTGAGGTCCCACACCCGGCCGTCGAAAGTCACGTGCTGGGCCCTGGCCACCAGGGCATGGTCTGGGGAGAAGCAGCCCCAAAGGCAGGGTGAGTGGAGCCAGCTCCACCCACCGCAGTGGGAGCCCAATGCCTGCTGGGCACCCCAATGCCTAGAGCCCCCCAGCTTAGCCTGCCCTGAGGCCAGGAGTCCCCCTCCCCTGGTGCAGCAGCCAGAGACCCAGCGATCCCCCACCAGCTTCAGGATGACATGAGCTGAAGGCTACAGCCAATTCAGCCCGAACAAGGAATCGAGTCCTGAGACCCGCTACAAAACTGCTGTGCTAAGTAAAAAATCCTGGCTCAGAGGTCACAGTCATACCTCTGTTTACATCAGATGTCCAGAGCAGGCATAGCCATGGATACAGCAGACAGACTGGCAGCTGCAAGTGTTTCACTTTAGGATGATATAAACGTTTTAAAATCGACTGTGCTGAGACATGCACAACTCTGAATAAACTAGAAGCCACTGAATCATGCACTTAAAATTCACACATTAGCCGGGCACAGTGGTGCTAAGCCATCCCAGTGCTTTGCAGAGCTGAGGCAGGAGGATCACTTGAACCCAGAAGGTCAAGGGTGCAGGGAGCCAAGATCACACCACTGCACTCCAACCATGACAACAGAGTGAGATGTAGCGTCAAAAAAAGAAAAGAAAAACAATCATACAAGTCATCCATTTAATCTTAAGGAAGCTACTGGGAGGGGAAACAGACTGTTTAAGTGGATGGCCAACTGCTCCCTCAAACATGACAGCAGTGTCCTGCAGACCTGCCCTGTTCAGGGTAGGGAAGAGATGGCCTGTGAAGGAGCAGGTCTGACCAGTCCAGCCAGTGCGGCCCCTGAACTGTGCCTTGGGGGAGCTCATGCCCATGGTGGGAATGCACCACCCATCGTGCACAGCCAGACACCTGTTGGCTAGGGTCAGCATCCCGAGGGAGGCACTACCAGCCCCGTGGTCAGCTGTCAGAACTGAGGGGCACAGAGAAGCCCATGGTCACACACACACAAGTTGACGACCAGGCTGTTTTCTACAAGATCAGCGTGCTGCTTAGACCTGACTACACCCACACTTCTAGGGAGCTCTAGGCCTCTTTGTGAGTCCCACACAGATAAACCACTCCTTGCCAAGTCTGGGTACCATGGCTCCCCCATGGACATGAGGGGCTCCCTCATGCATTAAGAACTGTACATGTCTCTTACCCATATGAGTGAGCCATGTGGATACCTGCATTTCACAGTAGAGGAAGCCAAGTCCACAGAGGTTAGCAGACTCATCTGAGCCACACGTGAGCTCCCCAGGAGCCCAGAGCTGGTCATCCCAGCACCATCCTTGGCTGCATTGCTGGGCCAGGCCTTATAATCTGGAGAAAAGCAGGATGTGCCATCTCAGCCCTAGTCCCATAGGACCTTGGGAAGTCCAGTAAGCTCTGGGCCTGGCACTGTGATGCCATGAGCCTCTGCAGGCTTCCCTGTGCCCTGACAGTACCTGCCCCTGCATGGCCCTGCTGCTGTGCCCAAGGGTCAGGGGGATCCCAGGGAGGAGGGCTGCACAGCCGGGGGGAGGACTCACACTCCCAGGGACCCTGCAGCAGGCGGCATCTGAGCTGGTAGAACTTGGCCAGCACATTGGCCCTGGAGCACTCTCGGAGCGGCCGCAGCATCTTCTCCTCCACCAGGTAGAGCTGGTCACCCGGGCCATGTCCAGGGGCTGATTCCCTGAGGCAGCAGTGGTAACGTCACCACCACTGAGTAGTTCCTAGAAGGAACACACAGGACAAGTCGCTGTGCCTGGCCGAGCCTTGCTTCTGGCTGCAGAGGGGGAGCTTACAGGTCTGCAGGAAGAGCTCTGCCATGGAGAGCGTGGGGGTGCCTCTCAGGGAGGGGCTGTCCTTGTTCTAGGAAATCCCATACTGAGGTGGAAGAGGACAGAGGCCGGCATGACAGCGGAGGTGGGAGTGAGGCCGGGACAGAAACAAGCTGCCCGATTTTGAGGACACAGATGTCTGATGTCATGCCTGATCTGTCCCCTGGGTCTTGGGCAGCACAGGGCCTGTGTGTGGAGATGCCAAGGACAGAAGCTGGAAGTTGTAGGAAACTGTTTGGTTTTTTGAGGCAGAATCTCATTCTGTTTCCCAAGCTCGGGTATAGTGGTACGATCTCAGCTCCCTGCAACATCTGCCTCCTGGGTTTCAGTGATTCTCTTGTCTCAGCCTCCAGAGTAGCTGAAACTACATGCACTCACAGCCATGCCAGGCTAATTTTTAAATTTTTAGTAGAGTCAGCGTTTCACCATGTTAGCCAGGCTGGTCTCGAACTCCTGACCTCAAATGATCCGCCCAAAGTGCTGGGATTACAGGCCTGAGCCACTGTGCCCAGCCAACAGGTCTAGGAAATGTCTACAGTTGAGGGGAGGACTGGAGCTTTCTCAATATGCAGAGTAGGGTCAAGTCTGTGAGATCTGAATGATCAGGGAGATCTCTTGGCTCACGTGGGGGTGAAGTGGGAAGAGGAACATTGCTCACTCTGTTGTTGATAGGCAGGTGAGGGGGAGGGGCTTGTAGCCTCACTTACCATGTCGGGACCCCAGAGGCCCCACAGGCAGCTGAGGGCAGGAAGCAGCTGCAAAGCCCTCACTGCCAGTTGAATCCATTCTTTGTCACCCCCACCAAATCCCACTCACCAGGTAGGCGAATAACCAGGCAGGTGATTCTTCAACAGAGCCAAAGCCCCACCCTGGGAGCTCTTCCCTTCCTCAGCCTACATTCTGACCACAAGGCAGCAGGAGCAGGAACTTGTGTTACATGGAGACTTTTCCCCATGATACGGGTTTAGTCCCTATTCTACAGCTGGGGAAACTGAGGCACACAGAGCCGATGCAGAGGAATCCCAGTAGGAGGCAGAGCCGGAGTCCACATGCTCTGCAAGGCCACCAGCATGGAAGAAGGGGGCAGCCCCCTTGCCTGGAGCCCAGTTCCTGGTGGGCCTCATGGCTGTGAGGGAAAAGGATATTGGGTCCCCAGGCCCCTGATCTAGACTGGTTTCCCCACTTCTATCCACCACCCCTGTGTTCTCAACACAGGGACCAAAGGGCCTTTTGAAGTGAAAGGGTGATCACATCCCTCCTAGGTCAGAGCAGAAGCCAGAGTCTTCCCCTCACCCCCCAGCCTTGGGACCTCCCAGTCCCTCCCAATTGCATCAACCCCACCACCTTGCTATTCAAACAGGCCAGGCAAGGTGGCTCATGCCCATAATCCCAGCACCAAATCTCTGGAGCCCAGGATTCTGAGGCCAGCCTAATATAGTGAAACCACGTCTGTACTAAACATACAAAAAATAGCCGGGTATGGTGGTGAACGCTTGTAATCCCAGCTACTTGGGAGGCTGAGGCAGGAGAATTGCTTGAATTTGAGAGAGATCACACAACAGCACTCCAGCCTGGATGACAGAGAACGGGACTCCATCTCAAAAACAAACAGGCTAGGCATATCCCTCTCCCAGCCCTCTGTGCAGTGGTGCCCCCACCTGGAGCTCTGTTCCCACACTGGCCCCATGGTTCTTGCTCGAACTGTACCTTCTCCTCAAAGCTGGCCATGGCCGCACCACAGGATCCCCAGCCCACCATCTCACCAATGTTGTTTCTCTAGCATTTGCCACCTAATGTATGGTTCAGTGGTGGTAAATAATGGGCAGTGGCCACTTTCTGCATGGCCTGCAAGAAAGAAGGGCTTTTATGTGTTTAAAAGATTACAAAACAGGCCAGGATTGGTGGCTCATGCCTGTAATCCCAACACTTTGAAAGGCCAAGGGGGTTGCATCACTGAAGGTCAGGAGTCTGAGACCAGCCTGGAGTGGCAAAACTCTGTCTCTACTAAAAATGCAAAAAATTAGCCAGGTGCAGTTAGTGCACACACCTGTAGTCCCAGCAACTCAAAGGGCTGGGGCAGGAGAATCACTTGAACATAGGAGGCAGAGATTGCAATGACCTGAGATCACACCACTGAGACAGAGCGAGACTCCATCTCAGAAAAAAGATGATTACAAAACAAAAGCAAGGAAATGTGACATAGCAGAATGACCTGCTTAAGAGGTGACTCTGAGGCTCTCTGCAGGGAGCGGTGCGCACCCTGCTGTAGATGAATTTTTGGGCTTCGTGTCTGTCTCTGAGTAAAACTGAGCTTCCTGAAGGCAGGGGTCAGGCTTGCCCACTGCGCTCCTCCGCAGCAGCTCCTAAAATCCTGCCTGCGCTAGGACCATGCTCATGAGGTCTCTGTGGAGTGAGGAAGAGAACCCAGCTTCCTCTCCTGTGAAATGGGGAGTGAAGAAGCCTCTGTGCAGGGCGGTCAGTAGTCAGTGAGTCAGATCATGTCGAAGCATTGAGCATTGCGCCTGATACGTGGCAGGAACACTGGATGCGCCACTCCCAACCCTGTGTTACCTGGTTACAAGGTCATACAGGTCCAGCAGGGGTTTGCAGAGCCTCTTCAGTGCCCGTGAGAACATGGCCTCAGCCCAGGAAAGCATCTGGTGGGCCACCTGGAGAGGAAGGGGACAGTGAGAGCTGTCTCGGTCGTCTTCAACTGCCAGCCACGCCCTATCCTTGCTCTCACTCACCAACTCCAGGGTGACTTTCACTGCCCCCAGGGCCACTCTGATGCGCCTGGGACCCTGGTTGCCTGGCATCCCCGGTTCCCAGGCCTGCAGCCACTTCATGGCCTCCTCTGCCCGCTCCCGCCACACCTCCTCCAGGGGCAGCAGCATCGCCTCCAGATAGCCATCCTTCATTGTGGTCAGGGCCACCACCCACTGTGAGGCCTCTGGGCAGTTCAGAGGCCCAGCCCAGGCCTCGAGGAGATATAGGGTCTGTTCCTGGGATTAAGATGGTGGGGGGGAGTGGGGGAAAAGAAACAGAGCAGCAGGCACTGGAGATTGCAGGCGAGTTGTCACAGCAGACCCGAGCCGCCTCTGCAAGGCCTGCTCTCAGGTTGTCTGGGAACTTGGATTGGGGGAGGGTTCCAATCCTAAAAGTGATATGAGGCTCTCTGCACCTGTTTGTACAAACCTGTTTATGCTGAATCCCCGCTTGCCTCCTAGGAGTCTGACAGCGTGCTCTGAGCCAAGCAGCACCTGCCAATGCGGCAGCCCCACTAAACACCCTGGGTGACATAGTGCTGGGACAGCCAAGTGCATCCCGTGTGAAGGTACAGGGACTGGGAGAGGACACTGGGTGCTGGCCCTGGTTCCCCTAGACTCTGCCCTGGCCCCCTTCACTGCGCCGACACTGCTGCCTCCTCTCACTGTAGTCAGTGACAGCAGCGAACAGCACTCTTCCAAATTCACTGCCCTGTGGGTGGCCATGGGACTCTGGCACAGCAGAGAAGATATGGAGGTGACATTCAACAGCCAGAGGGTTGCCCACCCTGGCGTTGTGCAGGGTGTTAGCCCAGGATGGGGAGAGGCCAGACATTCCTAGCCCTGCCAGGAGGGCAGCCGGGGCAGCCACTGTGAGCATTTAACAAGCACACAGGCACAAAGAGCTTATCGTGGAACTAGAAAGAGACCCTGTGGCAGTGAGCTTCACAGAAACAAGGCTGTACACTCAAAAGAAAGCAGGTGGAGGACTGAAGAAACTGAGGCAGCAGGCATAAGGGATATTAGCTTGGAGACCTTGTAAGAATCAGACAGCAGGCCCCAAAAAAATGAACGTTAGGCCAGGCACAGTGGCTCACACTTATAATCCTAGCACTTTGGGAGGCTGAGGCCGGTGGATCAAGAGGTCAAGAGATCAAGACCGTTCTGGCCAAAATGGTGAAACTCCACCTCTACTAAAAATACAAAAAGGAGCCAGGCATTGTGCATGCCTGTAATCTCAGCTACCTGGGGGGCTGAGGCAGGAGAATCACTTGAATATGGGAGGCAGAGGCTGCAGTAAGCCTAGATCATGCCACTGAGCTCCAGCCTGGTGACACAGCAAGCCTCCATCTCAAAAAAAGAGAGAAACCACCACCATTTGCAGGACTGGATATGAAAAGGAAAAAAAAATATACAAAGTTAAATGGATGCTGTAGAAGAACCACCACCTGTTCAGCTGCTGAGCACACCATCATTCCTAACTCAGCAAAAGAACCCCCACTCCAGGAAAAACTAAAAGCGAACTGCTGTTTCCAAAATGCACTTTTAAGGTTGGAAATCTGTGTTTCCCAAGCCCTCCTTCCAGTCCTTGGCACTGTGACAAGCGTTTCTCACCCCTGGGGACCTGGGGCTGGAGATGCAAAAGGGAAAGTCACCAAGGCTGAGTTTTAGCTGTCTGCATCCTTGCAGCCAGGGCCAGAGGGCCATGAAGGGTTCCCTAGCTCCCGCCGTCCACGCTGGACTCACAGGGCACGGCTCTGCTGCAGTGGCCGGGCTTACCTCCATGAAGTGATTGCTCAGGGAGGGCCCCGAGTCATTCTTGAAGGTCTGGCTGACATGGAGATGCTTCTTGTTGCTGCTCTCATCCCAGTGCTTCCCATAGCTCGCTTCCAGTTCAAGTGATTCTCCTGCCTCAGCCTCTGGAGAAGCTGGGATTACAAGCACCCACCACTATGCCTGGCTAATTTTTGTATTTTTAGTAGAGACAGGGTTTCACTACATTGGGCAGACTGGTCTTGAACTCCTGAATTCACGATCCACCCGCCTGAGCCTCCCAAAATGCTGGAATTACAAGAGTGAGCCACTGCATCTGGCCTTTTTTGTTGTTGTTGTTTTTTTTTTGTTGTTGTTGTTGTTGTTGTTTTAATTAATTATTGGTTTATTTTAGAGATAAGATCTGGAATTTCTCCAAAGGCAAATAAACATTTCCAGGCTTCAGACAGCTCTACAGGGAGCAGCAGGAAGGTCTGAGGGGAGGTACAGGCAATCTGTGCTTACACATTTAGTAAATAACAAGACACACAAGGGCCCCTGGGAGTTCTCCAAATGAGGCAGAAATCTCAGCCATCAGACAGGTGGGGCCTTAGGAGGAAGACGGCTCTCCCCTGACATGGGCCTTCTCCCCACCCAGGCTGATGGTACAGGTGGAAGTGGAGAGGGTATTTATGCAGCAAGACATCCAGCCCCGGCTTCAGATGCTCCACTCCAGCCCTCTGAGAAGACACTGGAAACTGAGGCAGAATCGGGAGATCCACTGCTGAACATGCCCAGTGGTCATGCCTGGCAGGATCAAGCCTAAAGCTGCTATTTGTACCCTAGCTGGAGTGCATTGGTGCGATCTTGACTCACTGCAACCTCCACCTTCCAGATTCAAGCAATTCACCTGCCTCAGCTTCCTGAGAAGCTGGGCCTACAGGTGTGCACCACCACACCCAGGTAAGTTTTGTATTTTTGGTAGAGACAGGGTTTCACCTTCTTGGACAGCCTGGTCCCAAATTCCTGACATCATGTGATCCTCCCGCCTCGCCTCCCAACATTCATACCCTTTTTGAAGTCACTGATCTGCTTGAAAAGGGGATAGAAGTTTTAAATCTTCTCCCCAGGATGGAGGAGACAGACACAAAACTTCAACACAATAACAAGGGCTTCAAGTGACTAAGCTCCATCCAGGTACCCTTGGATAAGAACCCTTGAAAAGCACCTACTAAGATGAAAATGAGCCTGGACAACATAGTAAGACCCATCTTCACAAAAAAGAAAAGAAAGACAATGGAAGGGCATGGTGGCACAGACCTTAGCCCCAGCTACTTGGGAGACTGAGGCAAGAGGATCGCTTGGGTCAAGGGGTTCAAGGCTGCAGTGATTTAGGATCATGTCATTGCATAGAAGACCTTGTAAAAGAAAGAGGAAAGTGGGGGAGAGAGAAAAGGCGGGGGGAGAGGGAGGGAAAGGGAAGAAAAGAGGTAGGAAGAGGAAAAAAGAAGGAATAGAGGGAGGGAGAGACAGCAAATTATCTGTTCACCACAGAATAATTGTAAGAGAAGAAACCTGGGAAAAACTTAAGAGCACTCCATTATGAAACTAGCCGAAAACATTCCATTCCATGAACTATTACATGGTCTTTCGCACTACACGGGAGACACCGATTTTTTTAGGTGGATATATTAACTCCATGTGCTGACTGTGTACATAGATCATCTCGGAAAGGAATCACCAAAGAAACCCTAACAGTGGTTGGCTTTCAGGAGGGGTCGGGGAGCAGCTTTAAGGCTGCACCAGCACCAACCAATAAAACTTTTTGCAATGAGGACCATGTTTCCGGGCCATCTGCAGCTGTGGAGCACGTGAAATGTGGCCCAGGCAGCCAAAGAACCAAATCCTTCATTTTCTTTAATGTTAATTTATTTAGATTTTTTTTTTCTTTTTTCAGATGCAGTCTAGCTCCATTGCGCAGGCTGGAGTGAAGTTGCATGATCTTGGCTGACCACAACCTCTGCCCCCAGGCTCAAGCAGTTCTCCTGCCTCAGCTTCCCAAGTAGATGGGGTTACAGGGGCTCACCACCATATCCGGCTACTTTTTGTGTTTTCAGTGGAGATGGGGTTTCACCATGTTCATCAGGCTGCTCTCAAACTCCTGACCTCAGGTGAGCCACCTGACTAGGCCTCCCAAAGTGCTGGGATTACAGGCATGAGCCACCATACCCGGCCTCACTTAGATTTCAACACATATGCCACTGGCTGTCATGTGGGAGACTCAGTTCTATACTCTTTCATAGTTTTTGAACCTTGAATCATTTAAATGCATTGCCTATTTTTTTTAGTTATAGAACTGTAGAATAGTATTTAGATTACATTAATCTAAATGAAATCTACCATAGAATTTAAATTGTACCAGCAAATGCTGATATATAAAAAGATTTCCAAGGGGTGTGTGGTGTGTGTGTGTGTGTGTGTGTGTGTGTGTGTGTGTGTGTGTATTATGTGTGCATGTGTATATATATATGTAGTATATTCCTTTTTTTTTTTTTTTTTTGAGTCAGAGTCTTGCTCTGCCACCAAGTCTGGAGTGCAGTAGTATGAACTTGGCTCACTGCAACCTCTGCCTCCAGGGTTCAAGCGCTTCTCCTGCCTCAGCCTCCCAAGTCACTGGGATTACAGGCACACACCACCACACCCAGCTCATTTTTGTATTTTTAGTAAAGAAGGCATTACACCATGTTGGCCAGGCTGGTCTTGAACTCCTGACCTCAAGTGATCCACCTGCCTCGGCCTCCCAAATGCTGATGATTACAGGCATTAGCCAACATGCTCAGCTGCAAAGGTGTATTTTTGAGAAAAAAGAACAAGGTGCAAACAAAAAATAGGAAATGGCTGGGGGTGGTGGCTCATTCCTGTAACCCTAGCACTTTGGGAGGCTGAGTTGGGAAGATCGCTGGAGCCCAGAAGCTCGAGGCTGCAGTGAACCATGTTT
Organism: Sapajus apella; assembly: GCF_009761245.1. Classification (NCBI taxonomy): domain Eukaryota; kingdom Metazoa; phylum Chordata; class Mammalia; order Primates; family Cebidae; genus Sapajus; species Sapajus apella. Next base: position 16,321 of record NW_022437629.1, read on the forward strand.
GCACCACTGCCCTGCAGCCTGAGTAATGGAGCAAGACCTTGCCTCAAGAAAAATTAAAATTAAAAAACCAAAACCTGGCCGGGTGCTGTGGCTCATGCCTGTAATCCCAGCACTTTGGGAGGCCGAGGCAGGTGGATCATGAGGTCAAGAGATAGAGACCATCCTGGTCAACATGGCGAAATCCCGTCTCTACTAAAAATACAAAAAATCAGCTGGGCATGGTGGCACGTGCCTGTAATCCCAGCTACTCAGGAGGCTAAGCCAGGAGAATTGCCTGAACCCAGGAGGCGAATGTTGCGGTGAGCTGAGATAGCACCATTGCACTCCAGCCTGGGTAACAAGAGTGAAACTCTGTCTCAAAAAAAATAAATAAATAAAATAAATAGAAAACCAAAACCTAAGCATGACGATTGGGTTTTTATGCTATTTTATAATATGTGCCTTCCTCATAACTTGTTACGGTATCGTCACATCACCCATTTGATGCAAAAAAGAAAAAATAAAACCCAGAAACTCAAGCTGAAAATATTTGCAAATCTAAAGCATTAGGCATTTTCCTATGTCTCCCCAAAAGACGCTAAAGCCGTATGCTGCAGGGTCTGTGGATATGACCTTATATGGAAATAGGCTCTTCACATGTGATCAACCTAAGCTGAGGTAATGAGGGTGAATCCTAATCCCGTGTGCCTGGTGCCCTTATAAAAAGGGATATGTAGCTGGGCGCAGTGGCTCACGCCTATAATCCCAGCATATTGGGAGGCTGAGGCGGGTGGATCATGAGGTCAAGAGATTGAGACCATCTTGGTCAACATGGTGAAACCCCATCTCTACTAAAAATACAAAACTTAGCTGGGCATGGTGGTGCGCATCTGTAGTCCCAGCTACCCGGGAGGCTGAGGCAGGAGAATTGCTTGAACCCAGGAGGCAGAGGTTGCGGTGAGCCGAGATCGCACCATTGCACTCCAGCCTGGGTAACAAGAGTGAAACTCCATCTCAAAAAAAAAAAAAAAAAGGAATATGTGGACAAAGACCCCTTCAAAGGGAAGATAAGGTCAAGACAGAGACAGAAGACCACCTACAAGCCCGGGAACTCTGGAGGCTCTGAGAATCCAGAAGCGAGACCTGGGACAGACCCTCCCTCACAGCCTTCACAGGAAAAACAAACAAACAATTCAAAACCCCTTGATTTCAGACTCCTGGCCTCCAGAACTGTGAGAAATCTGTGGTTGAAGCTACACAGTTTAGGGTACTTTGTTAAGGCAGCGCTGGGAAATGAATGCAGATTTCTTGGGGCATGCATCAACACTTCTGAAGGAAATGTGGGACGTGGCATGCTTGAACTTACAATTCATACCTTTCTCTACTCTGAATTCTTTTTTTGAGAAACGGTCTCACTCTGTCAGTCACCCAGCCTGGAGTGCAGTGGCACAAGCATGGCTCACTGCAGCCTCCACCTCCTGGGCTCCAGCAATCCTCTTGCCTCAGCCTCCTGAGTAGCTGAGACTACAGGCACATGCCACTATGCCTAATTTTTTAAAAATGTTTTGTAGAGACGGGGTCTTGCTATGTTGCCCAGGTTTACCTGGAACTCCTAGCCTCAAGTGATCTTTCTACCTTGGCCTCCCAAAGTTCTGGGATTACATGTATAAGCCATTGGAACTGGCTTGCCTTTTTTTTTTTTTTTTTTTTTTTTTTTTTCAAAGACAGAATCTTGCTCTATCGCCCAGGCTGGAGTGCAGGGACATGATCTCAGCTCACTGCAACCTCCACCTCCTGGGTTCAAGCAATTCTTTTGCCTCAGCCCCCTGAGTAGCTCAGCTTATAGGCTCTTACCATGACGCCTAGCTAATTTTTGTATTTTTATTAGACATGGGGTTTCACCACTGGGCCAGGCTGGTCTCGAACTGCTGACTTCAGGTGTTCTGCCCACTTCAGCCTCCCAAAATGCTATGATCGCGGCTTACTGCAACCTCTGCTCCTGGGTTCAAGCAATTCTCCTGCCTCAGCCTCCCAAGTAGTTTGGATTACAGGTCCCTGCCACCATGTCCAGCCAGTTTTTGTACCTTTAGTAGAGACAGTGTTTCACCATGTTGGCCAGGCTGGTCTTGAACGCCCGACTTCAGGTGATCCACCTGCCTCAGCCTCCCAAAGTGCTGGATAACAGGCATGAGCCACTGTGCCCAGGCTACTTCTATTATTATTACACTGCAATATATAATGAAATACTTACACAACTCACCTTAATGTAGAATCAGTGGGAGCCCTGAGCTTGTTTTTCTGAAACTAGATGGTCCCTTCTGGGGCTGACGGGAGGCAGTGACAGAACAACAGGCATCGTATTCTCATAAGGAGCATGCAGCCCAGCTCCCTCGCATGTGATGTTTACAGTAGGGTTTGCGCTTTTATGAGACTCTAACAATGCCACTGATCTGACAGGAGGTGGAGCGCAGGTGGCGATGCCAGCAATAAGGAGTGGCTGTGAACACAGATGAAGCCTCCCTTGCCTGCCTGCTGCTCACCTGCTGTGCTGCCTGCCCAGTTCCTAACAGGTGAGCCGGGTCCGGTGGCTCCCGCCTATAACCCCAGCACTTTGGGAGACTGAGGTGAGTGGATCAGCTGAGGTCAGGAGTTCAAGACCAACCTGACTTCAGACATCCTGTCTCTACTAGAAATACAAAAATTAGCCTGGCATGGTGGCTCATACCTTTAATCCCAGCTACTTGGGAGTCTGAGGCAGGAAAGTTGCTTGAATCTGGGAAATGGAGGTTGCAGTGAGCCAAGATCATGCCATGGCATTCCAGCCTAGGCAACAAGAGCAAAACTTTGTGTCAAAAAAAAAAAACAAACAAACAAACAAACAAAAAAAAAAAACGCCAAGCGCAATGGCTCACACTTGTAATCCCAGCACTTTGGGAGAATGAGGAGGGGGAATCACCTGAGGTAAGGAGTTTGGGACCAGCCTGGCCAACATGGTGAAACCCTGTCTCTACTAAAAATACAAAAATTAGCCAGGTGTGGTGGTTCATGCCTGTAATCCCAGCTACTCAGTAGGCTGAAGCAGGAGAATTGCTTCAACCTTGGAGGTGGAGGTGATATTTACCCAAGATCGCACCGCTGCACAGAGTGAGACTCTGTCTCAATGAAAACGAAAAAAAAAAAAAAAAAACAGGCTACAGATTGGTACTGATCTGTGGCCAGGAGGGTTGGGACCCCAGCTGTAAACAATATGTAATGATTAAATCTGGGTAACTGAGACAGTCATCACCTCTAATATTAATCTTTTGTTTTGGGAACACGAAAATCCTTCTGTTTTAGCTATCTTGAAATATTCAAATAAATTCTCATTCACTGTAATTTCCCTTGTGCACTATTGATTACTGCAACTTATTCCTTCTCTCTAGGCCTTCTTGTCTTTCATTCATTCTTTTTTAAAATTATTTTTATTTATTTCTGAGACAGTCTCTGTCTTTCTGCCAGGCTAGAGTGCAGTGGCATGATCTTGACTCACTGCAACTTCCACCTCCTGGGTGCAGGCAATTGTCCTGCCTCAGCCTCCCAAGTAGCTGGGATTACAGGTGTGCACCACCATTCCTAGCTAACTTTTGTATTTTTTAGTAGAGATGGGGTTTCACCATGTTGTCCAGGCAGGTCTCAAACTCCTGACCTCTAGCAATCCACCAACCTTGGCCTCCCAAAATGCTGGGATTACAGGCATGAGCCACAGCATGCGGCCATTTATTCATTCTTTCATTCATTCTATGAATAACTACTGCCTGGTTATCACACATCTGGCAGGGTTCCAGGCTCTGGGGAAACAGCAATGAGCAAAACAAAGTTGCTGCTCTCTTAATGGATCCATCATTCTAATGAGGGGGAAAGAGACAGGCGATCCATAAACACACTATTAACACAGACAGCACGTCAGGTGGAGAGCGCTATGAAGAATAAATACTAAAGCAGGTATGGCCAGGTGCGGTGGCTCACACCTGTAATCCCAGCACTTTGGGAGGCTGAGGTGGATGGTTCCCTTGAGGTTAGGAGTTCAAGACCAGCCTGGCCAACATGGTGAAATGCCATCTCTACTACAAGTACAAAAAAAAAAAAAAAAAAGAGCCAGGTGTGGTGGCACCTGCCTGTAATCCTAGCTACTCAGGAGGCTGAGGTGGGAGGATTGCTTGAACTTGAACTTGGGAGGTGGAAGTTGCAGTGAGCTGACATTGCATCGCTGCACTCCAGCCTGGGAAACAGAGCAAGACTCTTGTCTTCAAAAATAAAAAAGTAAAGAGAAAGTCAAGTGCAGGTGTAGAGAGCATTAGCATGAGCAGGGGTGCTGCGGTGGTGGAGAAGGTGGTCAGGAAAGGCCTCTCTGTGAAGGTGATATACATGAGGGCTGAGCCTGGGGACTCCTCGGGAGAGCAGCACTGCAGGGCTCTAGGTGTTGGTGCCATTTGTGGTCCTTTTGTTTTATTTTGTTTTTGAGACAGTCTTGCTTTGTCACCCAGGCTGGAGTGAAGTGGCACAATCAGCTCACTGTGATCTCCACCATCCAGGTTCAAGCCACCTCAGCCTCCCAAAGAGCTGGGATGACAGGCGTGAGTCACTGCACCTGGCCTATGCATCAACATGTTCAAATTCTGAAAGCTGTGCTTTAGGAAGAGTGTTCTGACAGCCATCGGAAATAAATGACAGAATGGCAGGAAAAGGATTATGTCAGTGACAGGGTGGCTGTGGACATCTGCTATCCTGCAGCAGGGAAGCCACTGAGACCCCGGATTCTACCTCTGCAGCCCACCTGCACCTGAACCCTCGACCCCACATGTAGAAGCCTGGAACTCTCAGAACAGCAGACCTCATCAGCCGCTGCCACCTTCACCAGAATGATGTGATTAATTCGTTCACACAGAAGACAGCAGGAACCCTGAGAGAACAGGATCCAGAATGTGTGGGTTTTGATGGACAGGGCAGTAGGATCTGGGAGGCTCCACCTACCTCACCCCCTGACCCCCACACTCCTTCCCCAGTCCTGCTCAGCATAGAGACTAGAGGGACATCACCAGAAATGTAGACACTTGGAAGGACACCAGCAACACGGAGAAGAGGAGGCCGAAGGTCCGCAAGGCACCCAGCTCCTAGTCTCAGATGCCCAGGACTCTGTCCAGAAAGGCTCCCTCCCAGCCATGGAACTTGATGGTCCTCGAGTTCCTGAGGATGGAGCTGGGGAGCCGGGCCCCCGAGTCCTTCTGCCTCATTTGCTCTCCTGGGATTGGAGGGAAGAGAGAGATGAAGACACAGCCAGTCCAGAATTCTCCACTACACCCTGACAGTCACCCTGCAGCAAATCCCACTGATCTCACCAAGTGTGTCCCAAAGCTGTCTGCCTCTCTGCATCTCTGACCCTCAGTCCTGATCCATCCACCATCATCCTGTGCTTGGACCCCTGCAGGAGCTGAGCCGGGACCACTGCCCTGGGGAGGCAGCTTCTGATGCCCGGAGAACAGAGGCTGCCCCTGAGCCCACCTGTGGATGGCGCCATCAGGAAGGCTAGGTGGAGGTGGGTAATGCCTGAGCTACATCTTTTTTCTTCCTTTCACATTTTTGGTGGAGTTAGGGGGACCTCACTATGTTGCCCAGGTTGGCCTCAAGCTCTTGAACTCAAGTGATCCTCTGCCCCCGGCTTTCTAAAGTGCTGGGATTACAGCCTGAGCTAAACATTAAATGACCAGGAGGTGGGTGCTGGGCAGGCAGAGGAAAGGGGGATAGAGCCGGGAAGAGGGAGGGGAGGCTTTCAGACAGGGGGCAGCAGAAACCCAGGCACAGGGAGCAGCATGACTTGGTGGACACTCAGTGTGGCCAGAGGAGTGCGTGGGCAGGGTCACTTGGCACTTTAGGGTCAGGCAGGAGTTTGGGGTCTCCCGTGCTTCACCGAGGGAGGGGCGCACCATCAGAAGGCAGCTGTCTGGAGGAGGTTTTTTATTTTTTGAGATGGAGTCTTGCTCTGTTACCAGGCTGGAGTGCAGTGGCACGATCTCGGCTCACTGTAACCTTTGCCTCCCATGTTCAAGTGATTCTCCTGCCTGAGATTCTAGAGTAGCTAGGATTATAGGTGCATGCCACCATGCTCAGCTAATCTTTGTATTTCTTAATAGAGATGGCATTTTGCCATTTTGACCAGGCTGTTTTGGAACTCCTCACCTCAGGTGATCAGCCTGCCTCGACCTCCCAAAGTGCTGGGATTACAGGTGTGAGCCACCATGCCTGAAGGAGGCCACGCAGGAGGCTGGAGAAACAGTCCAAGTGACAGATGGATATTGGGGCAGTTGGGACTAGAGAGGAAATAAGTTCCTTTCCTCCATCCCCCTTCCCTCCCTCCCTCCCTCTCTCCCGCCTTTCTGTCCTTTCTTCCGCTCTCCTGCCCTTTTGTTCTTCCCTCTCCTTTTTCCCCTCCCTCCTCCCTTTCTTCCTTCCCTCCTTCATTCCTTCTCTTCCTCTTTCAATTCTTTCCTTCCCTCCATCTGTCCTCCCCTTTCCTATCTTTCCTTCCCTCCCTCCTTTTCCCTCCTCCCCTCCCTCCTTCCTTCCGTAGTTCTCAAACACTGATCCAGCACCTTCTGCATGCCAAGCACTAAATAGTTACTGACTCTGCCACAGGGAGTGGCCCGTGCTGCTGCGGAGCTTCCAGGCTTCCAGTCTAAGGAGAGTGAGGCCATTAGCCCCTGCCAGTTGCTTCCTGCAGGGCCCTTTAGGAAGTGGGAAGTGCTGGGGAAAAGCAAAAACGAACCCAGGACAGGCCAAGGAAGGGAGCTGCTGGGAGGAGAGGGATGGGCAGGTCGTGTCCTTGCTGGACGGTGGTGAGGGAGGCGGCCCTGACCGCAGGGGGTGCTGGAGGGGACAAGGGTCTTCTGGAGTGAGGGTGGTCCGGGGCGGAGGAAACAGCTAAAGCAGATGCCCAGAGAGATGTGTGAACATCAGGCAGGTGTGAGGATGGGGAAGGGGGGTAGGTGGGAAAGGGAGGGAGATGGGTGGAAGGTGAGGCTGGAGGCAATGAGGCAGCTCAGGGCGAGCCTGGTGGCTCAGACCAAGGAAAATGGGGCCGCTGTGGGTCTGAGCAGAGGAGGGTGCAATGGATTCAGCTCACACAGGTCTCCTGTGGCTGGAAGTGGAGAGAGGCTGGGGCAGAAGTAGGGAGTGAGCCAGGGCCTTGCTGCTGGATGCATTTTCAAGGTGATGTCGAGCAAATCTGCTCACTGATGGGGTGCAGGAGAAAAAAGCATTGATCTGACCCAGGACCTGGGGCCTGAACACTGAAGAGAGGAGCCGCCATCCACTGTGATGCGGAAGGAGCGGGGCAGGTCTACACAATGGGCAACTCACAGAGACAAGAACAAAGCCAGACCCGCAGGCTCCCACTCAGCTCTCCCTTCCCCATCGCCCACGCCAGGGCCTTTGTCTTCCTCCCTACCTCCCGCCTGGTCTGTCCCTTTCCCAAAAGCCGAACCTGACTGTGATTTCTCTTCTTGGTGATGAAGTAATTCAGAGGGAGGAGGCTCAGGAAGACAGCGATGGTGGGGGGATCCAGGAGCTGGGGACAGAGGGAACAGAATGTCAGGAGATCCCGAGGAGCCCAGCTGCCAGAGTCATGTGAACCACAGCAACTCCATCTTGAATAGGAGCTGGGTAAAAGGAGGCTGAGACCTACTGGGCTGCATTTCCAGGTGGTGAAGGCATTCTAAGTCACAGGGTGAGACAGGAGGTCAGCACAGGATACAGGTCACAAAGACCTTGCCAGTAAAACAGGCTGCAGTAAAGAAGCCAGTCCAAAACCCACCAAAACCAAGATGGCCAGGAGAGTGACCTCTGGTCGTCCTCACTGCTACATTGCCACCAGGGCCATGACAATTTACCAATGCCATGGCCACATCAGAAAGTTGCCCTATATAATCTAACAAAGGGGAGTCATGAATAGTCTACCCCTCATTCAGCATGTCATGGAGAAATAACCCTAAAGGTGGGCACCAGTGCCCTTTGGCCTACTCTATGGAGTAACCATTCTATCTTTACTTTCCTAAAAAACTTGATTTTTCAGGAAAGAATAAACTTGCTCTGTGGCTCACACCTGTAATCCCAGCACTTTGGGAGGCTGAGGCAGGCGGATCACCTGAGGTCAAGAGTTTGAGATCAGCCTGGCCAACATGGTGAAACCCCGTCTCTACTAGAAATATAAAAATTAGCCAGATGTGGTGGCAAGCACCTGTGATCCCAGCTACTCAGGAGGCTGAAGCAGGAAAATCACTTGAACCCGGGAGGTGAAGGTTGTAGTGAGCCAAGATCACACCACTGCCCTCTATCTAGGCTGGGCAACAGAGTGAGAGTCCATCTCAAAAAAACAAACAAACAAAAAAAATAAACAATTAAAAAAAACCCAACCAACCAACCAAAAAAATGTGCTTTCACTTTACGGACTCACACTGAATTGTTTCTTGCATGAGATCCAAGAACCCTCCCTTGGGGTCTGGATCGGGTCCTCTTTCCTGTAACACAGCTACAGATCCTGAAGAGGGTCAGACTTGGATCCTAAGATGGGGAGTCGGGGAATGTGATAAGGGCAGCCACCAGGTCCCAGGGATCTGGGCTCATGGGGGTCTGCTGGCTCAGGAGGTGCCTGCTGAAGATGGGTTCCTTCCATGTCAGGGAGGGGAATGGCCCACTTACACGATGCGGAGAGAGTCATATTCAAGACAGAACATGCACACACAGGAGTAGGACTGGGAGTGTTCCTGGCCACGACAGTGAAGTTGAGACTGCTGGAATCAGGACTGGGTTCAAATCCTGACTCTGACGATTGTGAGGGTGGCCTTGGGGCAAGTCCCCTCCCTAATGTGCAGTTCCCTTGTCTGCAAAATGGGAACAGAGTTGTCCTCATTGTGCATGTTTGCTTATTACATTTAAGTATTTTCCTAATCTTCATTTCACTCTCATGAGCATTGTCAGACTTAGCAAATCATCATACAGGTGCACAGTTATCTTTGAAGACAAAGAGTGAATAAGGTTTTAGTTTAAGCCTCGTGCATTATTTGGGACATACAGTGAGAGTCCGAAACTCTCACTTCACTGGATGTCCTGTGTTTTCTCTGGGAACCCTACTCCCCACCAACGTGGTGCTTTTGGGATAGTTATATTCCCTCTCTCAGCTTTGGTTTCTATTTCTGGAAAATGTGGAAGTGGGGGGGGGTAGAATAAATGATTTTTAAGATGCTGTGACTTTCTGAGAGTCCTTTACAGGTTACTTGAACCCATTCTCTCACCAAGCCCCACCCCAACTCTAGTCTGCATGCCTCAGTTTCCCCTCTCAGTCCTTAGGAATACTTTTTTTTTTTTTTTTTTGAGATGGCGTCTCGCTCTGTTACCCAGGCTGGAATGCAGTGTCACAATCTTGGCTCACTGCAACCTCTGCTTCGCAGCCAATTTTCCTGTCTCAGCCTCCCTAGCAGCTGGGATTACAGACGTGCGTCACTATGCCTGGCTAATATTTTTATTTTTAGTACAGACAGGGTTTCACCATGTTGCCAGGCTGGTCTCGAACTTCTGGCCTCAAGTTATTTACCCACCTCAGCCTCCCTAAGTGCTGGGATTACAGGTTTGACCCACTCCACCCAGCTCAAAGAAAAGAGAACACTATTTTCTAATTTTGGGCCGGTTTGTTTTATTTGTGCAGCAATGGCGCCACCTGGTGGCTGTATGGAGAAGTGCCCTGAGGGTAAACCGCCCGCAGCAGAGGTTGGAAAAGCACCCAAGGGAATCTGACAGAAGATGACCATCTGTCTCTCGGGGAAATATGGTTCATTAAACTGTAGCAACCCCAGTATCCACCCCTCCTTCACCAGGATCTCATGGTGATGTTAGGAGCTGTCTACGAAGAGGCAGGAAAAGTGCACAGGGAAAGTGACACGGTGCATTGTTATTATTTTTTTTTATTTTTTTTTGAGGTGGAGTCTCGCTCTGTCCCTCGGGCTGGAGTGCAATGGTGTGATCTCGTGTAATTGCAACTTACGCATCCCGGGTTCAAGCGATTCTCCTGCCTCAGCCTCCTTAGTAGCTACGATTACAGGCACCTGCCACAGCATGCCTGGCTAATTTTTGTATTTTCAGTAGAGATGAGGTTTTGCCATTTTTGCCAGGCTGGTCTCGAACTCCTGACCTCAAGTGATCCACCTGCCTCAGCCTCCTAAAGTGCTGAAATTACAGGCATGAGCCACCACACATGGCCTAGTCTCTGATTTTTAGCAACGATGATGTCAACCTGATCAATTGCCCTAAATTTTCCCATGTTCTTCCTCTCTCCTCTCTTTCTTCCTAATGATAATATGTATGCACTGCACACCAAGCCCTCTCTGAATGCCTTCGATTTTACTTGCTAAGCACCTATTGTTTGCAAGGCCCTGCAATACAAGGTGAAGGCATTAGAAAACGTCCTGGCCCCTAGTCCTGGCAAAAACAATCATATGCATGCATATTTCTTTTTATTTCAAGTATTCAATTATAATCAAAATGCCACTAATATTTTTCACAAGGCCAGGCACAGTGACTCACACCTGTAATCTCAGCACTTTGGGAGGCCTAGATGGATGGATCATTTGAGGTCAGGAGTTGGAGACCAGCCTGGCCAACTTGGTGAAATCCGGTGTCTATTAAAATTCAAAAATGAGCCAGACCCAGTGGCACATGCCTGTAATCCCAGCTCCTCAGGAGGCTGAGGCTGGAGAACTGTTTGAACCCAGGAGGCGGAGGTTGCAGTGAACTGAGATTGCATCACTACACTCCAGCCTGTGTGATGTAGCAAGACTCTGTCTCAATAAAGCAAAACATTTTTTACAATTTTTAGAAAGAGGGTCTTGCTCTGTCTCACAGCTGGAATTCAGTGGTGTGATCACAGCTCACTGTAACCTTGAACTCCTGCCTCAGCCTCCCAAGTAGTTAGTACTATAGGTGTGCACTACCAACACGCTCAGTTAATTAAAAAAAAATTTTTTTGTACAGATAGGATCTCTGTGGTTGGTATGTTACCCAGGCTAGCCTTGATCTCCTGGCCTCAAGTGATCCTCTCACCTCAGCCTCCATATGCCATTATATCTTAAATGTACCTAGCCAGGGCTCATGCCTGTGATCCCAGCACTTTGGGAAACCAAGACAGGTGGATCACTTGAGGCCGGGAGCTTGAGAGCACCTGGCCAATGTAGTGAAACCTCATCTCTACTAAAACTACAAAAAATTAGCTGCGTGTGGTAGTGCCTGTAATCCCAGCTACTAGGGAGGCTGAGGCACGAGAATTGCTTGAACCTGGGAGGCGGAGGTTGCAGTGAGCTGAGATTATGCCACTCCACCCACCTGGCCAACAGAGACTCTGTCTCAAACAAACATCTAGCCAGGGCTCTGGAAACCATGGCATACAGTATCTACATGGGAGAAAGAGATCCCACCACCTGTTTTTATATAGCCCATGAGCTCCACAATAATGTTTATTGGTTTTATATTTTTAAATACTTGACAAAAATCAGGCTGGGTGCAGTGGCTCACACCTGCAATCCCAGCACTTTGGGAGGCTGAGGTGGGTGGATCACCTGAGGTCAGGAGTTGGAGACCAGCCTGGCTAACATGGCGAAACCCTATCTCTACTAAATACAAAAATTAGCCAGGCCTGGTGGCATGTACCTGTAATCCCAGGCTATAGTATAATGGCACGATCTAGGCTCACTGCAATCTCTGCCTCCTGTGTTCAAGCAATTCTCCTGCCTCAGCCTCCCGAGTAGCTGGGAATACGGGTGTGCACCACCATGCCCACCTAATTTTTTTATATTTTTAGTAGAGATGGAGTTTCACCATGTTGGCAAGGATGGTCTCGATCTCCTGACCTCGTGATCCACCCACCTCAGCCTCCCAAAGTGCTGGGATTACAGGCATGAGCCCCAAGGCTTTTTTCTTTTTTTTGAGACAGGGTCTCACTCTGTGCAGGTGCAGGCTGCGCTGAGTTCTGACTGTACTACTGCACCCAGGCTGGAGTGCAGAGGTGACATCATGGCTCACTGCAGCCTCCACCTTCCCTGCATTCAAACAATCCCCACCCCCCCCAGCCTCCCGAGTAGCTGGCTACAAGAATGTGCCACCATGTCTGGCTTTTTGGTGTTTTTTGTAGAGACTGGGTCCCCCTATGTTACGCATGTGGGTCTCAAACTCCTGGCTTCAAGCAGTCCTCCTGCCTTAGCCTCCCAAAGTCCGGATATTACAGCTGTGAACTGCTGTACTCAGCCTGTTTCATCCTGACAATGGAATTTTTTTTTTGAAGACAAGGTCTCTGTCATCCAGGCTCACCGCATCCAGGTGCGATTGTGGCTCACTGCAGCCTCCACCTCTCAGGCTCAAGCAGTCCTCCTGCTTCAGCCTCTCACTAGGTGGGATCACAGGTGCACCACCATGCAAGACTAACTTATTTTTTGTAGAGATGGGCTTTCACCCTGTTGCCTGGGCGGGTCTCAAACAGCTGGGCTCAAGTGATCCTCCAGCCTCAGCCTCCCAAAGTGCTGGGATTACATATGAGAGCTGCCAAACCCAAACTGTTTTATTGCTTATAGTAGTCACCTGTATTAGAAGACATTCCATTGTGTTCAAGCCCCTGGCTGACCAAAAACTCAATGGCCATTCCTCTGAGCCTGTTTATAAAGAAGAAGCAGGAAGATCAGTGGTGAGGGGCAAGGGTGCCAGACAGGCCGATCCTCTCTCATGCCCACAGAGAAACCCTTTTTTCTCCAGGGCCTGGGGAGCAGCCAGGTTCCATGAGTTAAATGCAGATATAAACCATACCAAGCTGGGATTGCAGTACACACTTTCCTCTTCTGAAGAGTAGCTAGGGATTCCAACTTGGTGAGAGGGAGGCTGTGGCAGAGCCAGGCTAGACAAGGACTAATCACCTGAAAAAGACTGCGATCAAAGGACTTGGTGAGTGCTGGGTGCCGTGGCTCAAGCCTGTAATCTCAGCATTTTGGGAGGCTGAGTTGGGTGGATCACTTGAGGCCAGGAGTTCGAGTCCAGCCTGGGCAACATAACAAAACCCTGTCTATACTAAAAATACAAAAATTAGACAGGCATGCTATGCTCCTGTAATCCCAGCTACTTGGGAGGCTGAGGCGGGAGAACCTTTTTAACTGGGGAGGCAGAGGTTGAAGTGAGCTGAGATCATGCCACTGCATTCCAGTCTGGGAGACAGAGTGAACCTGTGTCTCAAAAAAAGAAAAACAAAAAGAAAAAGAAAATGGTCTTGGCAGAGTGGTTGGCCTGACAATGCCTTCCCTTGGGTTTCTCCCGGGTAGGGCTCTGTCATGAGGAGGTGTTTTTTTTCGTTCATGGTCCACATCCAAGAAATTTCTTTTTCTGGGGGTTGGGTGGCGGACAGAACTGGAAGCCTTCCTTTAGGTGATTTTTTGTTGTTGTTGTTTGTTTTTTGTTTGTGTTTTTTTTTTTTTGAGATGAAATCTCATTGTGTCACCTAGGCTGGAGTGCAGTGGCTCAATCTCAGCTCACTGCAACCTTCTCCCTTCCGGTTTCAAGCGATTCCCATGTCTCCACCACCTAAGTAGCTGAGATTACATGCATGTGCTACTGTACCGGCTAATTTTTGTATTTTTTATAGAGATGGGTTTTCAAACTCCTGACCTCAAGTGATCTGCCCATTTCGGCCTCCCAAAGTGCTGGAATTATAGGCATGAGCCACCATACCCAGCCCCTTCAGGTGGGTTTTGAGGCTTCACTACAATACTAATTATCTGTTGCTGCTGCAACAAATTACCATACGATTAGTAGCTTGAAACAAAACAGATGTATGCTCTTACAGTTCTGAAGGCCAGAATTCTAAAGTCAGTCTTACTGACTCAAGGGGGGAGCAGGGCCAGTGCCTTTGGAGGCTCTGCAGGAGAATCCCTTTCCTGGCCCTGGAGATGGCCTGCAATCCTCAGTTTGTGCTGCCCTTCTTGAATGACTTAAGTTTCCTGCTTCCATTACTACACCTCCCACCACTCTCTGTCACCTGCTCTGCCATTATAAGAATCCAGGTGAGTACACCAACCCAGCTGGGACAGGCTGGGATAATCTTCCCAGCCAAAGATTCTTAAGTTCATTATATCTGCAAAGCCCCTTTTGCCATACCAGGTCATGTTCACTGGTTCTTGTGATTAAGATATGGGTACCTTGAGGGGTTACTATCAGCCTACTGCAGCTAGGCTGCAAAACTATTACACCCTTTTGGTGTTTTAATGATTGAGAGAAAAAGGGTTGGGATTTTTTTGGGGGGTGGGTTCCTTTTAAACGTGTATCTTTAAACTCTGGGATCCATCTTAATCTTGTTTTTTTTCTTTTCTTTTTCTTTCTTTCTTTCTTTTTTTTTTTTAATTACTTTTTTGATACAGAGGCTTGCTCTGTTTCCCAGGCTGGCAGCGGCAAGGTCTTGGCTCACTGCAATGTCTGCCACCTGGGCTCACGCAATTCTCCCGCCTCAGCCTCCTGAGTAGCTGAGACTACAGGTGCCTGCCACCACACCTGACTAAGTTTTGTATTCTCAGTAGAGAAAGGGGTGGAGGGTGGTGGTGGGGGAATGGGGGTTTCCACTCTGTTTTCCTGAGCACAAAGTGGTCTGGCTGCCTCTGCTCCCAAAGTGCTGGGATTACAGTCCTGCACCACTGCACCTGGCTGCTGTAAAGTCTTATTTCCACACAGCTGAGACACGTTTTTGGAAGTTTGCTAAAGGGCCCCTGGAGACCTCCTGATGGTGGTTTTCCTGTTGTTGTGTTTAATTTGATTGATCTTTTCTGCTTTCCAGAAATTAAAAGGCTAACATGAGGTAATAAACTTTAAAACTTCTCTTTTCGTTTATTTATTTATTTTTTGAGATGGAGTCTTACCTTGGCACCCAGGCTGGAGGGCAGTGGCATGACCTAGGCTCACTACAACTTTCACCTCGTGGGTTCAAGTGATTCTCTTGCCTCAGCATCCCAAGTAGCTGGGATTACAGAAGCACACCACTACACCTGGTTGTTTTATATTTTTGGTAGAGACAAGGTTTCAGTATGTTGGCCAGGCTGGTCTTGAACTCCTGACCTCAAGTGATCCACTTGCCTCAATCTCCCAAACTACTGGGATTACAGGTGTGCGCCACTGCACCTGCTTTAAAACTTCTCTTGTATTCTCCCATTAAACCAGTTCTAAGAACCACCAAAGCAGAAAATTTTTTTTTGAAAGCAGTAAAATGATATGGACTGTTAGAATGTAAAATACAGGAAATAAGTCATTATATTTTAATGCTGCTCTGACATAGGGATGTATCATTGAGGATGAACTTTTGCTCAGTTTTCAGAGAATGAAATAATTCTATCAGTGATCTAAGAAAAGAAGTTGAACTGTTTGAAAGAAAATGTAGTACATCTAAATTGGAAAAGTCCAGTAATACTTTGTTCATGAGCATTTACACAATGCAGTTACTGTTCACCATGGGAGTACTGTGGACAAGCCCAGGACCGCTGGTCAATTGTGCCATTTTTATATGTTTTTCCTTGTAAGGTGCTTTGTAGTGTCTGTCTAAATATTAGAAACATTATTTGTTTCTACATTACTGCAAAGCTAAGAAAATGTATTTCTTTAATCTGTTCTGTTACATGCGGTACTTGTTGGGGTGTGGTGGCTCATGCCTGGAATTCCAGCATTTTGGGAGGCTGAGGTAGGCAGATCACCTGAGGTCGGGAGTTTGAGACCAGCCTGACCAACATGGAGAAAGCTTGTCTCTACTAAAACTACAAAATTAGCTGGGTGTGGTGGTGCATGCCTGTAATCTTAGCTACTCTGGCGGCTGAGGCAGGAGAATCACTTCAACCCAGGAGGTGAAGGTTGTAGTGAGCCGAGATCCTGCCATTGCACTCCAACCTGGGCAACAAGAGCAAAACTCTTTCTCAAAAAAAAAAAAAAAAAAAAAAGGTACTTACCAAGATACCCCTGTTGTCTCTACTTTTATCTTGATGCATCACTGAGTTAATGTTAGATTTCAAATTCTTCTTTACCCTTACACTATCCTGTCCTGAAGCTACCTTTATATCATAATGAAAGAAGTTAGCAATTTGCTATTATCATCTATCTGTTGGCATATATCAAATGTTTACCTAAAAATAGCAACAACCAGTAGAAACATTATGTATCTTGCTGTTTCTATTTGGATGACTATTTACTTTGCAACATTACTAGCAAGCTATAAAATTGTATAGTATGCAGAATTTTAACTAAATTGCTTTAAGTGAACATTTAAACATGATAA
>NW_022437630.1:0-32661 GCF_009761245.1 Sapajus apella
GAGTGCAGTGGTACAATCTCTGCCCACTGCAACCTCCTCCTCATAGGCTCAAGTGATTCTGCTGTCTCAGTCTCCCAAGTAGCTGGGATTACAGGTGCTTGCCACCATGCCTGGCTAATTTTTATGTTTTTAGCAGAGACGGGGTTTTGCCATGTTAGCCGTGCTGGTCTTGAAATCCTGACATGAAGTTATCTGCCTGCCTCAGCCTTCCAAAGTGCTGGGATTACAGGTGGGAGCCACTGCCCCTGGCCAGCTTTCTTTAATGTAAGCATGTACAGCTATAAATTTCCCTCACAGCACTGCTTTTGTTGCATCCCATAAGATTTGATACGTTTTGCCTCAAAATACTAATTTTCCTTATTATTTTTCTTTGATCCATAGTTTTGTAGTATGTTGTTTTGTTCCCATAGATTTGTGAATATTCCAGTTTTCCTTCTGCTATTATGATTTCAGTCCTTTAAAACGTATTAAATCTTGCCTTGAGGCCTAATATATGATCTTTCCCAGAGAACATTCCACATGTACTTTGAAGAATGTGTTTTCTGCTGCTGGGGCAACTTATCTGTGTATGTCTGGTAGGTCCAATTCATCTATATTATCTTTCAAGCCCTCTGTTTCCTTCTTGATCTTCTGTCTGGGTGTTGTATCCATTATTGAAAGTGAGTTATTGGGTCATACACAGTGGCTCATGCGTGTAATCCCAGCACTTTCAAAGGCCAAGGCAGGTGGATCACTTGAGGTCAGGAGTTCGAGACCAGCCTGGCCAACATGGTGAAACCCTGTCTCTACTAAAAATGTCTAGGCATGGTGGCATACACCTGTAACCCCAGCTACTCTGAGGCTGAGGCACAGAAATCACTTGAATCCAGGAGGTTGCAGTGACCTGTCTCATGCCACTGCACTCCAGCCTGAGTAACAGAGTCAGATTCTGTCTCAAAAAAAAAAAAAAAGACATGTTGAAGTTGCCTACTGTTATCATAGAACTATCTGTTTCACCTTTCATTCTGTCAGTGTTTGCTTCATATGTTTAGGAGCTCTGAGGGGCGTTGGATGCACATTTATAACTAACTGTTGCATCTTTTTGGTGAATTGACTGTAATTATTTCTTTAAACAGCTTTTGACCTCAAGTCTATTTAGTCTGATATTAATCTATTTCCTCCTCCCCTTTTTTTTGGTTACCATTAGCATGGAATATCTTTTATCATCCTTTCACTTTCGACCAATGTGTAAGTCTCTTACAGTCTTTTGATTGTAGAATCATTTGCATTTTTAAAAACTATCATCGGACAAAACTCACTACGCTGATGGGTGACTGTGCCATGAGGCCCACAGCCAAGGGCTCAGTGAGCAGTTGCTCTGGGAGGACTCCAACACATCATTTACGGGGCCTCCCGCTGCCACTCTGTGGATTGTTTTCTGCAGGGCTCATGATTTGTGTTCTCTCTTATTTCCTTCCTTCGGCCTGCCTGTGTGTTTAATTATTTGGTGTGACACACTTAGAATCCCTTCTCATTTCCTTTTGTGTACATTCTGTAGATACTTTCTTTGTAATTACCATGAGGATTACATAAAACATCCTGAAGTTATAGCAGTTGATTTTAAAGTAGTAAGTTCAATCACATGCAAATACTCTACTCCTTGACAGCTCTATCCCGTCCTATGTTATTGTTACAAAGTATATCTATATTTTAGAGATAGGATCTCACTCTGTCACCCAGGCTGGAGTGCAGTGGCACTCTCATAGCTCATTATAACCTCAAGCCCCTGCATTCAAGCGACCCTCCATAGCTGAGACTACAGGTGCTCGCCACCATGCCTAATTTTTTTTTTATAAATTATATATTTAACATAGACTTATGGTTACACATCTCTTTTAAATCCAATAAAATAATTAAAATCAGAGATATGAATCAAATTTCCAATAATACAGGTCCTTATATGTGGCTTCAAATGTCTACCTAGCATCCTTTTGTTTTGACTTGAAGGACTCCCTTTAGCATTTCTTGCAGCGTAGGTCCCAGTGTAATGAACCCTCTGAGCTTTTGTTCATCTGAGAATGTCTTAATTTCTCTGGTTTGTTCCGAGGTAGGGGGATCACATGAGGTCAGGAGTTCGAGACCAGCCTTGCCAACCTGGTAAAACCCTGTCTCTACTAAAAATATAAAAATGTGGTGGCGGACGCCTGTAATCCCAACTACTTGGGAGGCTGCACCACTGTACTCCAGCCTGGAGGACAGAGCAAGACCCTGTCTCAAAAAGATAATAAAGGTGTCTTAATTTCTTCCTCTTTTTCTTACGAGAGTTCACAAGACACCTTTATGTTGTAACTTATAACCACCTTTTAATTTGTCCTTCAAAATTTAACTGTGATTGGTGACTGCTTTTCTTAAATACTTCACTGGTGTCCAAGAGAGGAGAAGATTTTAGCCCTTGATTTAAAAAAAAAGTAAACCCGGCCAGACATGTTGGCTCACACCTGTAATCCCAGCACTTTGGGAGGCCAAGGCAGGCGGGTCATGAGGTCTGATGTTTGAGACCATCCTGGCCAACACGGTGCAACCGTGCCTCCACTAAAAACACAAAAAAATTAGTTGGGTGTGGTGGCATGTGACTGCAATCCCAGCTACTCAGGAGGCTGAGGCAGGAGAATTGCTGGAACCTGGGAGGCAGAGGTTACAGTGAGCTGAGATTGTGCCACTGCAGTCCAGCCTAGATGACATAGCAAGACTCTGTCTCAAAATAAATAAATAAATAAATAAATAAACAAACAAACAAACAAACAAACCCTAAGAGGAAGGGAGAGGACCTTAACTGCAGATAATAGTCCATTGTTACCCTGTGGCTATAAATCTGAGTTGCTTGTCCTCCCAGATGTTCTGCTGATGGCTGTAGTAGCTGACAGTTTTGTATTTACATGGTCAGATCAATGAGTGCTTCTGTTCAATTCCCAGATTCTCCAAGCTTCCTGTGGAGTCACAACATCTGTCTTGGCACTTCATGAGTCCAAGGCTGTTTTCTGAGTGGATCTGGTTGGTAGACTGTGACCTTGATTCCTGCCTCTAAGCCTAGATTTATTCTCAGCAGCCACCACCTTTTTGGTACTAGAAGAGTGCTTTTTGCAGTGCACTCATAAGTGGATGCCAAAATCACAATCTGGCCATTTGGATGTTCAACTAATGCTTTATGCTGTGGAGTCCCTGGAGCTCAGCAACCTGTGCCGGAACTCACTGGAGCTCAGGTGTGTAGCACGACCTTGTTTCTCTATGGCTGGGAGTGAAAACAGTGTTCATGCATTTGTTTCCCATTTGTTACTTTGAAAGTATTTTTCTGTGAGACAAGGTCTCACTCTGTCATGCAGCCAGGAGTATAGTCATGGCTCACTGCAGCCTTGACCTCCAGGGTTCAAGCCATCTCACCTCAGCCTCCCAAAGTGCTAGGAATACAAGCATGAGCCACTGCACCTGGCCTACCTTTGAGCTTTGAGTTCTTTATGTATTCTAGAGATGAGTCTCTGGAGATGAGTCCTTGGTCTGATAAGTGGTTTGTAAATGTTTTTCCCAATCTGTAGCTTATCTTTCCCTCTTCCTAATTGAGTCTTTCAGAGAGCAAAAATGTGTTCTCCCTTGCAGATACTCTGCCCCTGTAACAGGAAAACAGACACAGACAGTACATAAATGAACATGTGGATGTGTCCCTTGAGTGTCCATTTGAGGTAAAGAGATCTCTAGACAGATCAGTGCTGAGGTTATTTCCTTCAGTAATAGTTGAGCTGGGGATCATCTCTAACCTCATGCTTACTTTCTCTTACTCCACTGTCTTCCGTTGCTGCTGGTGGGAAAGCAATTGTCAACATGATCTTCCTTCTTTCCACCCTCCTCAGTAGCTTTTAGGACTTGTTCTTTGTCTTTTCTGCAATTGTGTTTGGATGGGTTTAGGTATAGATGGATTTATCGTATTGGGGATTGTGCCTCCTGACTCTAAAGGGTCCTGGGTCCTGTCTCTGTTTTCATTCTGGAATTTTTTTTTTTTTTTTTGAGACAGACACTCATTCTGTCACCAGGCTGGAGTGCAGTGGCAAGATCTTGGCTCACTGCAACCTCCACTTCCTGGGTTCAAGCATTTCTCTTGCCTCAACCTCCCAAATAGCTTGGATTACAGGTGCACACATCCACACCTGGCTAATTTCTGTGTTTTTAGTAGAGACAGGTTTCACCATGTTGGCCAGGCTGGTCTTGAACTCCTGACCTTAGGTGACCCACTCATCTTGGCCTCCCAAGTGCTGGGATTACAGGGATGAGCCACCACTCCCGGCCTGGAATTTCTTTGAGACATCTTGGATCCTCTCATTTCATCGCCCTTTGCCATATTTTCCAATTGATCAATTTTCTCTTCTGCCATTGAATTCATTAAGTTTTAAATGTCTATGAATGGTAGCCACTAATTCTGGCATCTGTAGCTCTTGGAAGTCCACTCCTCTTGTTGATATGACCTCTATGCCCTTTTAGTGGGGCTTTGGCTGTAGCAATCATATGCAGCACTGGCTAAAGAATCTCAAGGTAGCTGGTGTTAGAACTGAATTAGAGGTCCACCCTGGTAGTGGGGACAAACCCCCACTCATTTGCTCACAGAAGTCATCTTCTGTGTTGATGACAATTTTTGCAGTATAAGAGCAGAGGGAACACAGGGGCTGAGCATTTTCCCTAAATGGTAGTGGACATTCAAATCCCTAGTGAGGCTGAGCATGGTGGCTCAAGCCTGTCATCCTAGCACTTTGGGAGGCCAAGGCAGGAGGATCACCAGAGGTCAGGAATTCATGACCAGCCTGGTCAACATGGCAAAACACCATCTCTACAAAAATACCTGACTGTATTTTTGGCAGGCTGAGGCAGGAGTATTGCTTGAACCTGGGAGGTGGACATTGAAATGAGGCAAAATTGTGTCACTACATTCCAGCCTGGACAGTTCATAAATAAGAGGTATAATTGACTCACATTTCTACAGGCTGTACAAGCACAGCTCCAGCGTCTGCTTGGCTTCTGGTGAGGCCCCGGGAAGCTTACAATCACAGCAGAAACAGGAAGGGGATGCAAAGAGAGAGAGGAGGTGCCAGGCTCTTTATAAACAAACTGCTCTCATGTGAACTAATAGAGCAAGAACTCACGCTTCACCAAATGGAGGGTGCTAAGCCATCCATGAGGGATATACCCTCTCTAACAAATGTGAGATTTGGAGGGGACGCACATCCAAGCTATATCAGGCCATAAGTGTTTTGTTTTGACTCTTAGCTCCTTGAATGACAATTATTTGTTCTCCCTGGCAAGAGAGAGAGACGCATTTTCCCTCCAGCTGGAAGGCAGATGCCAGCCAAGGGGCAGAGTGCCAGCCAGCTGGGGCAGCTTACCGCACTGTGGAGGAGGGGCCAGGGGCCCAAAGTTGCAGGCACACTGGTGGATGTAGGTGGCCGCCAGAGTGCAGGCAGGCTGGAGCTCCCCGGTCCTGCACACACAGGCTGAGGAATAGTTCAGGGTCCACCTGAAATCAGGGCCACCCAGTCACTGTCTCTAGCCTAGGCCCTTCCTCCATGCCACTCCCCAGGTTAGACCGGGGAAAGGGCTTTCTGTGCCCTAGGGGCCAGGCTTATACTCACCACCCAGAAATTCCCCAATCTGGAGCAGGGGTCCTGGAAGAAGGCCGGGCAGTGTGGGGCTCTGCCTGGGCAGGTCGGCTGAGTCTTCTCGGTGGCCCTGCAGCCACCATCCACCTGGCAGGACAGACATAAGACTCAGGCCTCCTGCTGGACCATCTGGATCACACACATACATCAGCCTCAGCAGGAGACTGCCCCCAACCCTGGGTCTGCAAAGACCTCTGCAGAGCCAGCAAGCCACCTGCCTCTCCTGGGACTCTGCAGTGAGCAGCCCTCAAGAGCCTCAGCCAGAGGGAGGAAGGGCAGGTGCACCTGCTCACCTGCCAGGCCAGGTTGAGCTTCTTCAGGCTGTGGGCCACAGAGCCATCCAGCAACATCAGATCATTGCCTGTTTCATTGTCATTGGTGCCCAGAAGGCCAGCGGATATGCCTGTGGGGAGGAGGGAAGCTAGGTAGGTCCTGAGAGCCCGTGATCCTCCCCCAGGGGAACTGTATGAGAGACAAGCCTAAGGCACACTGAGGATTGGTAGAATCCTGCCACCTCCACTCCGGACTCCTGGAGCCCAGGGCTCTGGCTCCAAACCCTGATCAGAGGAGGGAGAGAAAGCACAGGGACTAAGGACAGCATGTGTCCCCCCCGACCCCTCTCTACATCCTCAGCTCGAATGTCCAGAATCCAGGCCCACCCTTTGTGTACCTTGGCAGAAAGAACACAGAAGGGCCAACTCCACCCTGGAGCCATGTATCCCAGGGATGGGGGCAGAAAGCCTTGGGCCTCAGTGCCATCATCTCAACCACAGTTGCGCCTACAGCCTGGGGACCTGTTGCACTGGAAGCTGAGAATGGTTCATCCCAAAGAGGCTCTTGGTGGTGGGGCCAACCCTGCCAGGGCCCAGACTCACCGTGGTGCCAGAGGCCCAGAGTCAGGATGCAGAAGCTGGTGGGCACGTCACAGGAGATGGCGACCTCATCCTCACTGGCCAGCTCAATCCTGGAGATGTCCCTCCTTGTCATGGAAGGAGGCAGCTGTAGGTCTTGACAGCTCTCCCCAGGCAGGGAGGAGTTGTATAACCTGTAGCTCTGTGGGCCAGAGGGGTGGGCAGGAGGGCTGACCCACAGACAGGGGAAAAGCTTGAAAAGGCTGTAGCCCCAGGCAGCCTGCCACAGGCACAGGTCTCCAGGGGAAGCTCAGGCCTCTCCTAAATGTGTTGTGAGCAAAGTCTTGGGCCAGCAGGATGCTGCTGCACTGGACACTGAGGTCCCACACCCGGCCGTCGAAAGTCACGTGCTGGGCCCTGGCCACCAGGGCATGGTCTGGGGAGAAGCAGCCCCAAAGGCAGGGTGAGTGGAGCCAGCTCCACCCACCGCAGTGGGAGCCCAATGCCTGCTGGGCACCCCAATGCCTAGAGCCCCCCAGCTTAGCCTGCCCTGAGGCCAGGAGTCCCCCTCCCCTGGTGCAGCAGCCAGAGACCCAGCGATCCCCCACCAGCTTCAGGATGACATGAGCTGAAGGCTACAGCCAATTCAGCCCGAACAAGGAATCGAGTCCTGAGACCCGCTACAAAACTGCTGTGCTAAGTAAAAAATCCTGGCTCAGAGGTCACAGTCATACCTCTGTTTACATCAGATGTCCAGAGCAGGCATAGCCATGGATACAGCAGACAGACTGGCAGCTGCAAGTGTTTCACTTTAGGATGATATAAACGTTTTAAAATCGACTGTGCTGAGACATGCACAACTCTGAATAAACTAGAAGCCACTGAATCATGCACTTAAAATTCACACATTAGCCGGGCACAGTGGTGCTAAGCCATCCCAGTGCTTTGCAGAGCTGAGGCAGGAGGATCACTTGAACCCAGAAGGTCAAGGGTGCAGGGAGCCAAGATCACACCACTGCACTCCAACCATGACAACAGAGTGAGATGTAGCGTCAAAAAAAGAAAAGAAAAACAATCATACAAGTCATCCATTTAATCTTAAGGAAGCTACTGGGAGGGGAAACAGACTGTTTAAGTGGATGGCCAACTGCTCCCTCAAACATGACAGCAGTGTCCTGCAGACCTGCCCTGTTCAGGGTAGGGAAGAGATGGCCTGTGAAGGAGCAGGTCTGACCAGTCCAGCCAGTGCGGCCCCTGAACTGTGCCTTGGGGGAGCTCATGCCCATGGTGGGAATGCACCACCCATCGTGCACAGCCAGACACCTGTTGGCTAGGGTCAGCATCCCGAGGGAGGCACTACCAGCCCCGTGGTCAGCTGTCAGAACTGAGGGGCACAGAGAAGCCCATGGTCACACACACACAAGTTGACGACCAGGCTGTTTTCTACAAGATCAGCGTGCTGCTTAGACCTGACTACACCCACACTTCTAGGGAGCTCTAGGCCTCTTTGTGAGTCCCACACAGATAAACCACTCCTTGCCAAGTCTGGGTACCATGGCTCCCCCATGGACATGAGGGGCTCCCTCATGCATTAAGAACTGTACATGTCTCTTACCCATATGAGTGAGCCATGTGGATACCTGCATTTCACAGTAGAGGAAGCCAAGTCCACAGAGGTTAGCAGACTCATCTGAGCCACACGTGAGCTCCCCAGGAGCCCAGAGCTGGTCATCCCAGCACCATCCTTGGCTGCATTGCTGGGCCAGGCCTTATAATCTGGAGAAAAGCAGGATGTGCCATCTCAGCCCTAGTCCCATAGGACCTTGGGAAGTCCAGTAAGCTCTGGGCCTGGCACTGTGATGCCATGAGCCTCTGCAGGCTTCCCTGTGCCCTGACAGTACCTGCCCCTGCATGGCCCTGCTGCTGTGCCCAAGGGTCAGGGGGATCCCAGGGAGGAGGGCTGCACAGCCGGGGGGAGGACTCACACTCCCAGGGACCCTGCAGCAGGCGGCATCTGAGCTGGTAGAACTTGGCCAGCACATTGGCCCTGGAGCACTCTCGGAGCGGCCGCAGCATCTTCTCCTCCACCAGGTAGAGCTGGTCACCCGGGCCATGTCCAGGGGCTGATTCCCTGAGGCAGCAGTGGTAACGTCACCACCACTGAGTAGTTCCTAGAAGGAACACACAGGACAAGTCGCTGTGCCTGGCCGAGCCTTGCTTCTGGCTGCAGAGGGGGAGCTTACAGGTCTGCAGGAAGAGCTCTGCCATGGAGAGCGTGGGGGTGCCTCTCAGGGAGGGGCTGTCCTTGTTCTAGGAAATCCCATACTGAGGTGGAAGAGGACAGAGGCCGGCATGACAGCGGAGGTGGGAGTGAGGCCGGGACAGAAACAAGCTGCCCGATTTTGAGGACACAGATGTCTGATGTCATGCCTGATCTGTCCCCTGGGTCTTGGGCAGCACAGGGCCTGTGTGTGGAGATGCCAAGGACAGAAGCTGGAAGTTGTAGGAAACTGTTTGGTTTTTTGAGGCAGAATCTCATTCTGTTTCCCAAGCTCGGGTATAGTGGTACGATCTCAGCTCCCTGCAACATCTGCCTCCTGGGTTTCAGTGATTCTCTTGTCTCAGCCTCCAGAGTAGCTGAAACTACATGCACTCACAGCCATGCCAGGCTAATTTTTAAATTTTTAGTAGAGTCAGCGTTTCACCATGTTAGCCAGGCTGGTCTCGAACTCCTGACCTCAAATGATCCGCCCAAAGTGCTGGGATTACAGGCCTGAGCCACTGTGCCCAGCCAACAGGTCTAGGAAATGTCTACAGTTGAGGGGAGGACTGGAGCTTTCTCAATATGCAGAGTAGGGTCAAGTCTGTGAGATCTGAATGATCAGGGAGATCTCTTGGCTCACGTGGGGGTGAAGTGGGAAGAGGAACATTGCTCACTCTGTTGTTGATAGGCAGGTGAGGGGGAGGGGCTTGTAGCCTCACTTACCATGTCGGGACCCCAGAGGCCCCACAGGCAGCTGAGGGCAGGAAGCAGCTGCAAAGCCCTCACTGCCAGTTGAATCCATTCTTTGTCACCCCCACCAAATCCCACTCACCAGGTAGGCGAATAACCAGGCAGGTGATTCTTCAACAGAGCCAAAGCCCCACCCTGGGAGCTCTTCCCTTCCTCAGCCTACATTCTGACCACAAGGCAGCAGGAGCAGGAACTTGTGTTACATGGAGACTTTTCCCCATGATACGGGTTTAGTCCCTATTCTACAGCTGGGGAAACTGAGGCACACAGAGCCGATGCAGAGGAATCCCAGTAGGAGGCAGAGCCGGAGTCCACATGCTCTGCAAGGCCACCAGCATGGAAGAAGGGGGCAGCCCCCTTGCCTGGAGCCCAGTTCCTGGTGGGCCTCATGGCTGTGAGGGAAAAGGATATTGGGTCCCCAGGCCCCTGATCTAGACTGGTTTCCCCACTTCTATCCACCACCCCTGTGTTCTCAACACAGGGACCAAAGGGCCTTTTGAAGTGAAAGGGTGATCACATCCCTCCTAGGTCAGAGCAGAAGCCAGAGTCTTCCCCTCACCCCCCAGCCTTGGGACCTCCCAGTCCCTCCCAATTGCATCAACCCCACCACCTTGCTATTCAAACAGGCCAGGCAAGGTGGCTCATGCCCATAATCCCAGCACCAAATCTCTGGAGCCCAGGATTCTGAGGCCAGCCTAATATAGTGAAACCACGTCTGTACTAAACATACAAAAAATAGCCGGGTATGGTGGTGAACGCTTGTAATCCCAGCTACTTGGGAGGCTGAGGCAGGAGAATTGCTTGAATTTGAGAGAGATCACACAACAGCACTCCAGCCTGGATGACAGAGAACGGGACTCCATCTCAAAAACAAACAGGCTAGGCATATCCCTCTCCCAGCCCTCTGTGCAGTGGTGCCCCCACCTGGAGCTCTGTTCCCACACTGGCCCCATGGTTCTTGCTCGAACTGTACCTTCTCCTCAAAGCTGGCCATGGCCGCACCACAGGATCCCCAGCCCACCATCTCACCAATGTTGTTTCTCTAGCATTTGCCACCTAATGTATGGTTCAGTGGTGGTAAATAATGGGCAGTGGCCACTTTCTGCATGGCCTGCAAGAAAGAAGGGCTTTTATGTGTTTAAAAGATTACAAAACAGGCCAGGATTGGTGGCTCATGCCTGTAATCCCAACACTTTGAAAGGCCAAGGGGGTTGCATCACTGAAGGTCAGGAGTCTGAGACCAGCCTGGAGTGGCAAAACTCTGTCTCTACTAAAAATGCAAAAAATTAGCCAGGTGCAGTTAGTGCACACACCTGTAGTCCCAGCAACTCAAAGGGCTGGGGCAGGAGAATCACTTGAACATAGGAGGCAGAGATTGCAATGACCTGAGATCACACCACTGAGACAGAGCGAGACTCCATCTCAGAAAAAAGATGATTACAAAACAAAAGCAAGGAAATGTGACATAGCAGAATGACCTGCTTAAGAGGTGACTCTGAGGCTCTCTGCAGGGAGCGGTGCGCACCCTGCTGTAGATGAATTTTTGGGCTTCGTGTCTGTCTCTGAGTAAAACTGAGCTTCCTGAAGGCAGGGGTCAGGCTTGCCCACTGCGCTCCTCCGCAGCAGCTCCTAAAATCCTGCCTGCGCTAGGACCATGCTCATGAGGTCTCTGTGGAGTGAGGAAGAGAACCCAGCTTCCTCTCCTGTGAAATGGGGAGTGAAGAAGCCTCTGTGCAGGGCGGTCAGTAGTCAGTGAGTCAGATCATGTCGAAGCATTGAGCATTGCGCCTGATACGTGGCAGGAACACTGGATGCGCCACTCCCAACCCTGTGTTACCTGGTTACAAGGTCATACAGGTCCAGCAGGGGTTTGCAGAGCCTCTTCAGTGCCCGTGAGAACATGGCCTCAGCCCAGGAAAGCATCTGGTGGGCCACCTGGAGAGGAAGGGGACAGTGAGAGCTGTCTCGGTCGTCTTCAACTGCCAGCCACGCCCTATCCTTGCTCTCACTCACCAACTCCAGGGTGACTTTCACTGCCCCCAGGGCCACTCTGATGCGCCTGGGACCCTGGTTGCCTGGCATCCCCGGTTCCCAGGCCTGCAGCCACTTCATGGCCTCCTCTGCCCGCTCCCGCCACACCTCCTCCAGGGGCAGCAGCATCGCCTCCAGATAGCCATCCTTCATTGTGGTCAGGGCCACCACCCACTGTGAGGCCTCTGGGCAGTTCAGAGGCCCAGCCCAGGCCTCGAGGAGATATAGGGTCTGTTCCTGGGATTAAGATGGTGGGGGGAGTGGGGGAAAAGAAATAGAGCAGCAGGCACTGGAGATTGCAGGCGAGTTGTCACAGCAGACCCGAGCCGCCTCTGCAAGGCCTGCTCTCAGGTTGTCTGGGAACTTGGATTGGGGGAGGGTTCCAATCCTAAAAGTGATATGAGGCTCTCTGCACCTGTTTGTACAAACCTGTTTATGCTGAATCCCCGCTTGCCTCCTAGGAGTCTGACAGCGTGCTCTGAGCCAAGCAGCACCTGCCAATGCGGCAGCCCCACTAAACACCCTGGGTGACATAGTGCTGGGACAGCCAAGTGCATCCCGTGTGAAGGTACAGGGACTGGGAGAGGACACTGGGTGCTGGCCCTGGTTCCCCTAGACTCTGCCCTGGCCCCCTTCACTGCGCCGACACTGCTGCCTCCTCTCACTGTAGTCAGTGACAGCAGCGAACAGCACTCTTCCAAATTCACTGCCCTGTGGGTGGCCATGGGACTCTGGCACAGCAGAGAAGATATGGAGGTGACATTCAACAGCCAGAGGGTTGCCCACCCTGGCGTTGTGCAGGGTGTTAGCCCAGGATGGGGAGAGGCCAGACATTCCTAGCCCTGCCAGGAGGGCAGCCGGGGCAGCCACTGTGAGCATTTAACAAGCACACAGGCACAAAGAGCTTATCGTGGAACTAGAAAGAGACCCTGTGGCAGTGAGCTTCACAGAAACAAGGCTGTACACTCAAAAGAAAGCAGGTGGAGGACTGAAGAAACTGAGGCAGCAGGCATAAGGGATATTAGCTTGGAGACCTTGTAAGAATCAGACAGCAGGCCCCAAAAAAATGAACGTTAGGCCAGGCACAGTGGCTCACACTTATAATCCTAGCACTTTGGGAGGCTGAGGCCGGTGGATCAAGAGGTCAAGAGATCAAGACCGTTCTGGCCAAAATGGTGAAACTCCACCTCTACTAAAAATACAAAAAGGAGCCAGGCATTGTGCATGCCTGTAATCTCAGCTACCTGGGGGGCTGAGGCAGGAGAATCACTTGAATATGGGAGGCAGAGGCTGCAGTAAGCCTAGATCATGCCACTGAGCTCCAGCCTGGTGACACAGCAAGCCTCCATCTCAAAAAAAGAGAGAAACCACCACCATTTGCAGGACTGGATATGAAAAGGAAAAAAAAATATACAAAGTTAAATGGATGCTGTAGAAGAACCACCACCTGTTCAGCTGCTGAGCACACCATCATTCCTAACTCAGCAAAAGAACCCCCACTCCAGGAAAAACTAAAAGCGAACTGCTGTTTCCAAAATGCACTTTTAAGGTTGGAAATCTGTGTTTCCCAAGCCCTCCTTCCAGTCCTTGGCACTGTGACAAGCGTTTCTCACCCCTGGGGACCTGGGGCTGGAGATGCAAAAGGGAAAGTCACCAAGGCTGAGTTTTAGCTGTCTGCATCCTTGCAGCCAGGGCCAGAGGGCCATGAAGGGTTCCCTAGCTCCCGCCGTCCACGCTGGACTCACAGGGCACGGCTCTGCTGCAGTGGCCGGGCTTACCTCCATGAAGTGATTGCTCAGGGAGGGCCCCGAGTCATTCTTGAAGGTCTGGCTGACATGGAGATGCTTCTTGTTGCTGCTCTCATCCCAGTGCTTCCCATAGCTCGCTTCCAGTTCAAGTGATTCTCCTGCCTCAGCCTCTGGAGAAGCTGGGATTACAAGCACCCACCACTATGCCTGGCTAATTTTTGTATTTTTAGTAGAGACAGGGTTTCACTACATTGGGCAGACTGGTCTTGAACTCCTGAATTCACGATCCACCCGCCTGAGCCTCCCAAAATGCTGGAATTACAAGAGTGAGCCACTGCATCTGGCCTTTTTTGTTGTTGTTGTTTTTTTTTTGTTGTTGTTGTTGTTGTTGTTTTAATTAATTATTGGTTTATTTTAGAGATAAGATCTGGAATTTCTCCAAAGGCAAATAAACATTTCCAGGCTTCAGACAGCTCTACAGGGAGCAGCAGGAAGGTCTGAGGGGAGGTACAGGCAATCTGTGCTTACACATTTAGTAAATAACAAGACACACAAGGGCCCCTGGGAGTTCTCCAAATGAGGCAGAAATCTCAGCCATCAGACAGGTGGGGCCTTAGGAGGAAGACGGCTCTCCCCTGACATGGGCCTTCTCCCCACCCAGGCTGATGGTACAGGTGGAAGTGGAGAGGGTATTTATGCAGCAAGACATCCAGCCCCGGCTTCAGATGCTCCACTCCAGCCCTCTGAGAAGACACTGGAAACTGAGGCAGAATCGGGAGATCCACTGCTGAACATGCCCAGTGGTCATGCCTGGCAGGATCAAGCCTAAAGCTGCTATTTGTACCCTAGCTGGAGTGCATTGGTGCGATCTTGACTCACTGCAACCTCCACCTTCCAGATTCAAGCAATTCACCTGCCTCAGCTTCCTGAGAAGCTGGGCCTACAGGTGTGCACCACCACACCCAGGTAAGTTTTGTATTTTTGGTAGAGACAGGGTTTCACCTTCTTGGACAGCCTGGTCCCAAATTCCTGACATCATGTGATCCTCCCGCCTCGCCTCCCAACATTCATACCCTTTTTGAAGTCACTGATCTGCTTGAAAAGGGGATAGAAGTTTTAAATCTTCTCCCCAGGATGGAGGAGACAGACACAAAACTTCAACACAATAACAAGGGCTTCAAGTGACTAAGCTCCATCCAGGTACCCTTGGATAAGAACCCTTGAAAAGCACCTACTAAGATGAAAATGAGCCTGGACAACATAGTAAGACCCATCTTCACAAAAAAGAAAAGAAAGACAATGGAAGGGCATGGTGGCACAGACCTTAGCCCCAGCTACTTGGGAGACTGAGGCAAGAGGATCGCTTGGGTCAAGGGGTTCAAGGCTGCAGTGATTTAGGATCATGTCATTGCATAGAAGACCTTGTAAAAGAAAGAGGAAAGTGGGGGAGAGAGAAAAGGCGGGGGGAGAGGGAGGGAAAGGGAAGAAAAGAGGTAGGAAGAGGAAAAAAGAAGGAATAGAGGGAGGGAGAGACAGCAAATTATCTGTTCACCACAGAATAATTGTAAGAGAAGAAACCTGGGAAAAACTTAAGAGCACTCCATTATGAAACTAGCCGAAAACATTCCATTCCATGAACTATTACATGGTCTTTCGCACTACACGGGAGACACCGATTTTTTTAGGTGGATATATTAACTCCATGTGCTGACTGTGTACATAGATCATCTCGGAAAGGAATCACCAAAGAAACCCTAACAGTGGTTGGCTTTCAGGAGGGGTCGGGGAGCAGCTTTAAGGCTGCACCAGCACCAACCAATAAAACTTTTTGCAATGAGGACCATGTTTCCGGGCCATCTGCAGCTGTGGAGCACGTGAAATGTGGCCCAGGCAGCCAAAGAACCAAATCCTTCATTTTCTTTAATGTTAATTTATTTAGATTTTTTTTTTCTTTTTTCAGATGCAGTCTAGCTCCATTGCGCAGGCTGGAGTGAAGTTGCATGATCTTGGCTGACCACAACCTCTGCCCCCAGGCTCAAGCAGTTCTCCTGCCTCAGCTTCCCAAGTAGATGGGGTTACAGGGGCTCACCACCATATCCGGCTACTTTTTGTGTTTTCAGTGGAGATGGGGTTTCACCATGTTCATCAGGCTGCTCTCAAACTCCTGACCTCAGGTGAGCCACCTGACTAGGCCTCCCAAAGTGCTGGGATTACAGGCATGAGCCACCATACCCGGCCTCACTTAGATTTCAACACATATGCCACTGGCTGTCATGTGGGAGACTCAGTTCTATACTCTTTCATAGTTTTTGAACCTTGAATCATTTAAATGCATTGCCTATTTTTTTTAGTTATAGAACTGTAGAATAGTATTTAGATTACATTAATCTAAATGAAATCTACCATAGAATTTAAATTGTACCAGCAAATGCTGATATATAAAAAGATTTCCAAGGGGTGTGTGGTGTGTGTGTGTGTGTGTGTGTGTGTGTGTGTGTGTGTGTGTATTATGTGTGCATGTGTATATATATATGTAGTATATTCCTTTTTTTTTTTTTTTTTTGAGTCAGAGTCTTGCTCTGCCACCAAGTCTGGAGTGCAGTAGTATGAACTTGGCTCACTGCAACCTCTGCCTCCAGGGTTCAAGCGCTTCTCCTGCCTCAGCCTCCCAAGTCACTGGGATTACAGGCACACACCACCACACCCAGCTCATTTTTGTATTTTTAGTAAAGAAGGCATTACACCATGTTGGCCAGGCTGGTCTTGAACTCCTGACCTCAAGTGATCCACCTGCCTCGGCCTCCCAAATGCTGATGATTACAGGCATTAGCCAACATGCTCAGCTGCAAAGGTGTATTTTTGAGAAAAAAGAACAAGGTGCAAACAAAAAATAGGAAATGGCTGGGGGTGGTGGCTCATTCCTGTAACCCTAGCACTTTGGGAGGCTGAGTTGGGAAGATCGCTGGAGCCCAGAAGCTCGAGGCTGCAGTGAACCATGTTTGCACCACTGCCCTGCAGCCTGAGTAATGGAGCAAGACCTTGCCTCAAGAAAAATTAAAATTAAAAAACCAAAACCTGGCCGGGTGCTGTGGCTCATGCCTGTAATCCCAGCACTTTGGGAGGCCGAGGCAGGTGGATCATGAGGTCAAGAGATAGAGACCATCCTGGTCAACATGGCGAAATCCCGTCTCTACTAAAAATACAAAAAATCAGCTGGGCATGGTGGCACGTGCCTGTAATCCCAGCTACTCAGGAGGCTAAGCCAGGAGAATTGCCTGAACCCAGGAGGCGAATGTTGCGGTGAGCTGAGATAGCACCATTGCACTCCAGCCTGGGTAACAAGAGTGAAACTCTGTCTCAAAAAAAATAAATAAATAAAATAAATAGAAAACCAAAACCTAAGCATGACGATTGGGTTTTTATGCTATTTTATAATATGTGCCTTCCTCATAACTTGTTACGGTATCGTCACATCACCCATTTGATGCAAAAAAGAAAAAATAAAACCCAGAAACTCAAGCTGAAAATATTTGCAAATCTAAAGCATTAGGCATTTTCCTATGTCTCCCCAAAAGACGCTAAAGCCGTATGCTGCAGGGTCTGTGGATATGACCTTATATGGAAATAGGCTCTTCACATGTGATCAACCTAAGCTGAGGTAATGAGGGTGAATCCTAATCCCGTGTGCCTGGTGCCCTTATAAAAAGGGATATGTAGCTGGGCGCAGTGGCTCACGCCTATAATCCCAGCATATTGGGAGGCTGAGGCGGGTGGATCATGAGGTCAAGAGATTGAGACCATCTTGGTCAACATGGTGAAACCCCATCTCTACTAAAAATACAAAACTTAGCTGGGCATGGTGGTGCGCATCTGTAGTCCCAGCTACCCGGGAGGCTGAGGCAGGAGAATTGCTTGAACCCAGGAGGCAGAGGTTGCGGTGAGCCGAGATCGCACCATTGCACTCCAGCCTGGGTAACAAGAGTGAAACTCCATCTCAAAAAAAAAAAAAAAAAGGAATATGTGGACAAAGACCCCTTCAAAGGGAAGATAAGGTCAAGACAGAGACAGAAGACCACCTACAAGCCCGGGAACTCTGGAGGCTCTGAGAATCCAGAAGCGAGACCTGGGACAGACCCTCCCTCACAGCCTTCACAGGAAAAACAAACAAACAATTCAAAACCCCTTGATTTCAGACTCCTGGCCTCCAGAACTGTGAGAAATCTGTGGTTGAAGCTACACAGTTTAGGGTACTTTGTTAAGGCAGCGCTGGGAAATGAATGCAGATTTCTTGGGGCATGCATCAACACTTCTGAAGGAAATGTGGGACGTGGCATGCTTGAACTTACAATTCATACCTTTCTCTACTCTGAATTCTTTTTTTGAGAAACGGTCTCACTCTGTCAGTCACCCAGCCTGGAGTGCAGTGGCACAAGCATGGCTCACTGCAGCCTCCACCTCCTGGGCTCCAGCAATCCTCTTGCCTCAGCCTCCTGAGTAGCTGAGACTACAGGCACATGCCACTATGCCTAATTTTTTAAAAATGTTTTGTAGAGACGGGGTCTTGCTATGTTGCCCAGGTTTACCTGGAACTCCTAGCCTCAAGTGATCTTTCTACCTTGGCCTCCCAAAGTTCTGGGATTACATGTATAAGCCATTGGAACTGGCTTGCCTTTTTTTTTTTTTTTTTTTTTTTTTTTTTCAAAGACAGAATCTTGCTCTATCGCCCAGGCTGGAGTGCAGGGACATGATCTCAGCTCACTGCAACCTCCACCTCCTGGGTTCAAGCAATTCTTTTGCCTCAGCCCCCTGAGTAGCTCAGCTTATAGGCTCTTACCATGACGCCTAGCTAATTTTTGTATTTTTATTAGACATGGGGTTTCACCACTGGGCCAGGCTGGTCTCGAACTGCTGACTTCAGGTGTTCTGCCCACTTCAGCCTCCCAAAATGCTATGATCGCGGCTTACTGCAACCTCTGCTCCTGGGTTCAAGCAATTCTCCTGCCTCAGCCTCCCAAGTAGTTTGGATTACAGGTCCCTGCCACCATGTCCAGCCAGTTTTTGTACCTTTAGTAGAGACAGTGTTTCACCATGTTGGCCAGGCTGGTCTTGAACGCCCGACTTCAGGTGATCCACCTGCCTCAGCCTCCCAAAGTGCTGGATAACAGGCATGAGCCACTGTGCCCAGGCTACTTCTATTATTATTACACTGCAATATATAATGAAATACTTACACAACTCACCTTAATGTAGAATCAGTGGGAGCCCTGAGCTTGTTTTTCTGAAACTAGATGGTCCCTTCTGGGGCTGACGGGAGGCAGTGACAGAACAACAGGCATCGTATTCTCATAAGGAGCATGCAGCCCAGCTCCCTCGCATGTGATGTTTACAGTAGGGTTTGCGCTTTTATGAGACTCTAACAATGCCACTGATCTGACAGGAGGTGGAGCGCAGGTGGCGATGCCAGCAATAAGGAGTGGCTGTGAACACAGATGAAGCCTCCCTTGCCTGCCTGCTGCTCACCTGCTGTGCTGCCTGCCCAGTTCCTAACAGGTGAGCCGGGTCCGGTGGCTCCCGCCTATAACCCCAGCACTTTGGGAGACTGAGGTGAGTGGATCAGCTGAGGTCAGGAGTTCAAGACCAACCTGACTTCAGACATCCTGTCTCTACTAGAAATACAAAAATTAGCCTGGCATGGTGGCTCATACCTTTAATCCCAGCTACTTGGGAGTCTGAGGCAGGAAAGTTGCTTGAATCTGGGAAATGGAGGTTGCAGTGAGCCAAGATCATGCCATGGCATTCCAGCCTAGGCAACAAGAGCAAAACTTTGTGTCAAAAAAAAAAAACAAACAAACAAACAAACAAAAAAAAAAAACGCCAAGCGCAATGGCTCACACTTGTAATCCCAGCACTTTGGGAGAATGAGGAGGGGGAATCACCTGAGGTAAGGAGTTTGGGACCAGCCTGGCCAACATGGTGAAACCCTGTCTCTACTAAAAATACAAAAATTAGCCAGGTGTGGTGGTTCATGCCTGTAATCCCAGCTACTCAGTAGGCTGAAGCAGGAGAATTGCTTCAACCTTGGAGGTGGAGGTGATATTTACCCAAGATCGCACCGCTGCACAGAGTGAGACTCTGTCTCAATGAAAACGAAAAAAAAAAAAAAAAAACAGGCTACAGATTGGTACTGATCTGTGGCCAGGAGGGTTGGGACCCCAGCTGTAAACAATATGTAATGATTAAATCTGGGTAACTGAGACAGTCATCACCTCTAATATTAATCTTTTGTTTTGGGAACACGAAAATCCTTCTGTTTTAGCTATCTTGAAATATTCAAATAAATTCTCATTCACTGTAATTTCCCTTGTGCACTATTGATTACTGCAACTTATTCCTTCTCTCTAGGCCTTCTTGTCTTTCATTCATTCTTTTTTAAAATTATTTTTATTTATTTCTGAGACAGTCTCTGTCTTTCTGCCAGGCTAGAGTGCAGTGGCATGATCTTGACTCACTGCAACTTCCACCTCCTGGGTGCAGGCAATTGTCCTGCCTCAGCCTCCCAAGTAGCTGGGATTACAGGTGTGCACCACCATTCCTAGCTAACTTTTGTATTTTTTAGTAGAGATGGGGTTTCACCATGTTGTCCAGGCAGGTCTCAAACTCCTGACCTCTAGCAATCCACCAACCTTGGCCTCCCAAAATGCTGGGATTACAGGCATGAGCCACAGCATGCGGCCATTTATTCATTCTTTCATTCATTCTATGAATAACTACTGCCTGGTTATCACACATCTGGCAGGGTTCCAGGCTCTGGGGAAACAGCAATGAGCAAAACAAAGTTGCTGCTCTCTTAATGGATCCATCATTCTAATGAGGGGGAAAGAGACAGGCGATCCATAAACACACTATTAACACAGACAGCACGTCAGGTGGAGAGCGCTATGAAGAATAAATACTAAAGCAGGTATGGCCAGGTGCGGTGGCTCACACCTGTAATCCCAGCACTTTGGGAGGCTGAGGTGGATGGTTCCCTTGAGGTTAGGAGTTCAAGACCAGCCTGGCCAACATGGTGAAATGCCATCTCTACTACAAGTACAAAAAAAAAAAAAAAAAAGAGCCAGGTGTGGTGGCACCTGCCTGTAATCCTAGCTACTCAGGAGGCTGAGGTGGGAGGATTGCTTGAACTTGAACTTGGGAGGTGGAAGTTGCAGTGAGCTGACATTGCATCGCTGCACTCCAGCCTGGGAAACAGAGCAAGACTCTTGTCTTCAAAAATAAAAAAGTAAAGAGAAAGTCAAGTGCAGGTGTAGAGAGCATTAGCATGAGCAGGGGTGCTGCGGTGGTGGAGAAGGTGGTCAGGAAAGGCCTCTCTGTGAAGGTGATATACATGAGGGCTGAGCCTGGGGACTCCTCGGGAGAGCAGCACTGCAGGGCTCTAGGTGTTGGTGCCATTTGTGGTCCTTTTGTTTTATTTTGTTTTTGAGACAGTCTTGCTTTGTCACCCAGGCTGGAGTGAAGTGGCACAATCAGCTCACTGTGATCTCCACCATCCAGGTTCAAGCCACCTCAGCCTCCCAAAGAGCTGGGATGACAGGCGTGAGTCACTGCACCTGGCCTATGCATCAACATGTTCAAATTCTGAAAGCTGTGCTTTAGGAAGAGTGTTCTGACAGCCATCGGAAATAAATGACAGAATGGCAGGAAAAGGATTATGTCAGTGACAGGGTGGCTGTGGACATCTGCTATCCTGCAGCAGGGAAGCCACTGAGACCCCGGATTCTACCTCTGCAGCCCACCTGCACCTGAACCCTCGACCCCACATGTAGAAGCCTGGAACTCTCAGAACAGCAGACCTCATCAGCCGCTGCCACCTTCACCAGAATGATGTGATTAATTCGTTCACACAGAAGACAGCAGGAACCCTGAGAGAACAGGATCCAGAATGTGTGGGTTTTGATGGACAGGGCAGTAGGATCTGGGAGGCTCCACCTACCTCACCCCCTGACCCCCACACTCCTTCCCCAGTCCTGCTCAGCATAGAGACTAGAGGGACATCACCAGAAATGTAGACACTTGGAAGGACACCAGCAACACGGAGAAGAGGAGGCCGAAGGTCCGCAAGGCACCCAGCTCCTAGTCTCAGATGCCCAGGACTCTGTCCAGAAAGGCTCCCTCCCAGCCATGGAACTTGATGGTCCTCGAGTTCCTGAGGATGGAGCTGGGGAGCCGGGCCCCCGAGTCCTTCTGCCTCATTTGCTCTCCTGGGATTGGAGGGAAGAGAGAGATGAAGACACAGCCAGTCCAGAATTCTCCACTACACCCTGACAGTCACCCTGCAGCAAATCCCACTGATCTCACCAAGTGTGTCCCAAAGCTGTCTGCCTCTCTGCATCTCTGACCCTCAGTCCTGATCCATCCACCATCATCCTGTGCTTGGACCCCTGCAGGAGCTGAGCCGGGACCACTGCCCTGGGGAGGCAGCTTCTGATGCCCGGAGAACAGAGGCTGCCCCTGAGCCCACCTGTGGATGGCGCCATCAGGAAGGCTAGGTGGAGGTGGGTAATGCCTGAGCTACATCTTTTTTCTTCCTTTCACATTTTTGGTGGAGTTAGGGGGACCTCACTATGTTGCCCAGGTTGGCCTCAAGCTCTTGAACTCAAGTGATCCTCTGCCCCCGGCTTTCTAAAGTGCTGGGATTACAGCCTGAGCTAAACATTAAATGACCAGGAGGTGGGTGCTGGGCAGGCAGAGGAAAGGGGGATAGAGCCGGGAAGAGGGAGGGGAGGCTTTCAGACAGGGGGCAGCAGAAACCCAGGCACAGGGAGCAGCATGACTTGGTGGACACTCAGTGTGGCCAGAGGAGTGCGTGGGCAGGGTCACTTGGCACTTTAGGGTCAGGCAGGAGTTTGGGGTCTCCCGTGCTTCACCGAGGGAGGGGCGCACCATCAGAAGGCAGCTGTCTGGAGGAGGTTTTTTATTTTTTGAGATGGAGTCTTGCTCTGTTACCAGGCTGGAGTGCAGTGGCACGATCTCGGCTCACTGTAACCTTTGCCTCCCATGTTCAAGTGATTCTCCTGCCTGAGATTCTAGAGTAGCTAGGATTATAGGTGCATGCCACCATGCTCAGCTAATCTTTGTATTTCTTAATAGAGATGGCATTTTGCCATTTTGACCAGGCTGTTTTGGAACTCCTCACCTCAGGTGATCAGCCTGCCTCGACCTCCCAAAGTGCTGGGATTACAGGTGTGAGCCACCATGCCTGAAGGAGGCCACGCAGGAGGCTGGAGAAACAGTCCAAGTGACAGATGGATATTGGGGCAGTTGGGACTAGAGAGGAAATAAGTTCCTTTCCTCCATCCCCCTTCCCTCCCTCCCTCCCTCTCTCCCGCCTTTCTGTCCTTTCTTCCGCTCTCCTGCCCTTTTGTTCTTCCCTCTCCTTTTTCCCCTCCCTCCTCCCTTTCTTCCTTCCCTCCTTCATTCCTTCTCTTCCTCTTTCAATTCTTTCCTTCCCTCCATCTGTCCTCCCCTTTCCTATCTTTCCTTCCCTCCCTCCTTTTCACTCCTCCCCTCCCTCCTTCCTTCCGTAGTTCTCAAACACTGATCCAGCACCTTCTGCATGCCAAGCACTAAATAGTTACTGACTCTGCCACAGGGAGTGGCCCGTGCTGCTGCGGAGCTTCCAGGCTTCCAGTCTAAGGAGAGTGAGGCCATTAGCCCCTGCCAGTTGCTTCCTGCAGGGCCCTTTAGGAAGTGGGAAGTGCTGGGGAAAAGCAAAAACGAACCCAGGACAGGCCAAGGAAGGGAGCTGCTGGGAGGAGAGGGATGGGCAGGTCGTGTCCTTGCTGGACGGTGGTGAGGGAGGCGGCCCTGACCGCAGGGGGTGCTGGAGGGGACAAGGGTCTTCTGGAGTGAGGGTGGTCCGGGGCGGAGGAAACAGCTAAAGCAGATGCCCAGAGAGATGTGTGAACATCAGGCAGGTGTGAGGATGGGGAAGGGGGGTAGGTGGGAAAGGGAGGGAGATGGGTGGAAGGTGAGGCTGGAGGCAATGAGGCAGCTCAGGGCGAGCCTGGTGGCTCAGACCAAGGAAAATGGGGCCGCTGTGGGTCTGAGCAGAGGAGGGTGCAATGGATTCAGCTCACACAGGTCTCCTGTGGCTGGAAGTGGAGAGAGGCTGGGGCAGAAGTAGGGAGTGAGCCAGGGCCTTGCTGCTGGATGCATTTTCAAGGTGATGTCGAGCAAATCTGCTCACTGATGGGGTGCAGGAGAAAAAAGCATTGATCTGACCCAGGACCTGGGGCCTGAACACTGAAGAGAGGAGCCGCCATCCACTGTGATGCGGAAGGAGCGGGGCAGGTCTACACAATGGGCAACTCACAGAGACAAGAACAAAGCCAGACCCGCAGGCTCCCACTCAGCTCTCCCTTCCCCATCGCCCACGCCAGGGCCTTTGTCTTCCTCCCTACCTCCCGCCTGGTCTGTCCCTTTCCCAAAAGCCGAACCTGACTGTGATTTCTCTTCTTGGTGATGAAGTAATTCAGAGGGAGGAGGCTCAGGAAGACAGCGATGGTGGGGGGATCCAGGAGCTGGGGACAGAGGGAACAGAATGTCAGGAGATCCCGAGGAGCCCAGCTGCCAGAGTCATGTGAACCACAGCAACTCCATCTTGAATAGGAGCTGGGTAAAAGGAGGCTGAGACCTACTGGGCTGCATTTCCAGGTGGTGAAGGCATTCTAAGTCACAGGGTGAGACAGGAGGTCAGCACAGGATACAGGTCACAAAGACCTTGCCAGTAAAACAGGCTGCAGTAAAGAAGCCAGTCCAAAACCCACCAAAACCAAGATGGCCAGGAGAGTGACCTCTGGTCGTCCTCACTGCTACATTGCCACCAGGGCCATGACAATTTACCAATGCCATGGCCACATCAGAAAGTTGCCCTATATAATCTAACAAAGGGGAGTCATGAATAGTCTACCCCTCATTCAGCATGTCATGGAGAAATAACCCTAAAGGTGGGCACCAGTGCCCTTTGGCCTACTCTATGGAGTAACCATTCTATCTTTACTTTCCTAAAAAACTTGATTTTTCAGGAAAGAATAAACTTGCTCTGTGGCTCACACCTGTAATCCCAGCACTTTGGGAGGCTGAGGCAGGCGGATCACCTGAGGTCAAGAGTTTGAGATCAGCCTGGCCAACATGGTGAAACCCCGTCTCTACTAGAAATATAAAAATTAGCCAGATGTGGTGGCAAGCACCTGTGATCCCAGCTACTCAGGAGGCTGAAGCAGGAAAATCACTTGAACCCGGGAGGTGAAGGTTGTAGTGAGCCAAGATCACACCACTGCCCTCTATCTAGGCTGGGCAACAGAGTGAGAGTCCATCTCAAAAAAACAAACAAACAAAAAAAATAAACAATTAAAAAAAACCCAACCAACCAACCAAAAAAATGTGCTTTCACTTTACGGACTCACACTGAATTGTTTCTTGCATGAGATCCAAGAACCCTCCCTTGGGGTCTGGATCGGGTCCTCT
Organism: Sapajus apella; assembly: GCF_009761245.1. Lineage (NCBI taxonomy): Eukaryota > Metazoa > Chordata > Mammalia > Primates > Cebidae > Sapajus > Sapajus apella. The sequence continues at coordinate 24,845 of NW_022437630.1, forward strand.
TTCCTGTAACACAGCTACAGATCCTGAAGAGGGTCAGACTTGGATCCTAAGATGGGGAGTCGGGGAATGTGATAAGGGCAGCCACCAGGTCCCAGGGATCTGGGCTCATGGGGGTCTGCTGGCTCAGGAGGTGCCTGCTGAAGATGGGTTCCTTCCATGTCAGGGAGGGGAATGGCCCACTTACACGATGCGGAGAGAGTCATATTCAAGACAGAACATGCACACACAGGAGTAGGACTGGGAGTGTTCCTGGCCACGACAGTGAAGTTGAGACTGCTGGAATCAGGACTGGGTTCAAATCCTGACTCTGACGATTGTGAGGGTGGCCTTGGGGCAAGTCCCCTCCCTAATGTGCAGTTCCCTTGTCTGCAAAATGGGAACAGAGTTGTCCTCATTGTGCATGTTTGCTTATTACATTTAAGTATTTTCCTAATCTTCATTTCACTCTCATGAGCATTGTCAGACTTAGCAAATCATCATACAGGTGCACAGTTATCTTTGAAGACAAAGAGTGAATAAGGTTTTAGTTTAAGCCTCGTGCATTATTTGGGACATACAGTGAGAGTCCGAAACTCTCACTTCACTGGATGTCCTGTGTTTTCTCTGGGAACCCTACTCCCCACCAACGTGGTGCTTTTGGGATAGTTATATTCCCTCTCTCAGCTTTGGTTTCTATTTCTGGAAAATGTGGAAGTGGGGGGGGGTAGAATAAATGATTTTTAAGATGCTGTGACTTTCTGAGAGTCCTTTACAGGTTACTTGAACCCATTCTCTCACCAAGCCCCACCCCAACTCTAGTCTGCATGCCTCAGTTTCCCCTCTCAGTCCTTAGGAATACTTTTTTTTTTTTTTTTTTGAGATGGCGTCTCGCTCTGTTACCCAGGCTGGAATGCAGTGTCACAATCTTGGCTCACTGCAACCTCTGCTTCGCAGCCAATTTTCCTGTCTCAGCCTCCCTAGCAGCTGGGATTACAGACGTGCGTCACTATGCCTGGCTAATATTTTTATTTTTAGTACAGACAGGGTTTCACCATGTTGCCAGGCTGGTCTCGAACTTCTGGCCTCAAGTTATTTACCCACCTCAGCCTCCCTAAGTGCTGGGATTACAGGTTTGACCCACTCCACCCAGCTCAAAGAAAAGAGAACACTATTTTCTAATTTTGGGCCGGTTTGTTTTATTTGTGCAGCAATGGCGCCACCTGGTGGCTGTATGGAGAAGTGCCCTGAGGGTAAACCGCCCGCAGCAGAGGTTGGAAAAGCACCCAAGGGAATCTGACAGAAGATGACCATCTGTCTCTCGGGGAAATATGGTTCATTAAACTGTAGCAACCCCAGTATCCACCCCTCCTTCACCAGGATCTCATGGTGATGTTAGGAGCTGTCTACGAAGAGGCAGGAAAAGTGCACAGGGAAAGTGACACGGTGCATTGTTATTATTTTTTTTTATTTTTTTTTGAGGTGGAGTCTCGCTCTGTCCCTCGGGCTGGAGTGCAATGGTGTGATCTCGTGTAATTGCAACTTACGCATCCCGGGTTCAAGCGATTCTCCTGCCTCAGCCTCCTTAGTAGCTACGATTACAGGCACCTGCCACAGCATGCCTGGCTAATTTTTGTATTTTCAGTAGAGATGAGGTTTTGCCATTTTTGCCAGGCTGGTCTCGAACTCCTGACCTCAAGTGATCCACCTGCCTCAGCCTCCTAAAGTGCTGAAATTACAGGCATGAGCCACCACACATGGCCTAGTCTCTGATTTTTAGCAACGATGATGTCAACCTGATCAATTGCCCTAAATTTTCCCATGTTCTTCCTCTCTCCTCTCTTTCTTCCTAATGATAATATGTATGCACTGCACACCAAGCCCTCTCTGAATGCCTTCGATTTTACTTGCTAAGCACCTATTGTTTGCAAGGCCCTGCAATACAAGGTGAAGGCATTAGAAAACGTCCTGGCCCCTAGTCCTGGCAAAAACAATCATATGCATGCATATTTCTTTTTATTTCAAGTATTCAATTATAATCAAAATGCCACTAATATTTTTCACAAGGCCAGGCACAGTGACTCACACCTGTAATCTCAGCACTTTGGGAGGCCTAGATGGATGGATCATTTGAGGTCAGGAGTTGGAGACCAGCCTGGCCAACTTGGTGAAATCCGGTGTCTATTAAAATTCAAAAATGAGCCAGACCCAGTGGCACATGCCTGTAATCCCAGCTCCTCAGGAGGCTGAGGCTGGAGAACTGTTTGAACCCAGGAGGCGGAGGTTGCAGTGAACTGAGATTGCATCACTACACTCCAGCCTGTGTGATGTAGCAAGACTCTGTCTCAATAAAGCAAAACATTTTTTACAATTTTTAGAAAGAGGGTCTTGCTCTGTCTCACAGCTGGAATTCAGTGGTGTGATCACAGCTCACTGTAACCTTGAACTCCTGCCTCAGCCTCCCAAGTAGTTAGTACTATAGGTGTGCACTACCAACACGCTCAGTTAATTAAAAAAAAATTTTTTTGTACAGATAGGATCTCTGTGGTTGGTATGTTACCCAGGCTAGCCTTGATCTCCTGGCCTCAAGTGATCCTCTCACCTCAGCCTCCATATGCCATTATATCTTAAATGTACCTAGCCAGGGCTCATGCCTGTGATCCCAGCACTTTGGGAAACCAAGACAGGTGGATCACTTGAGGCCGGGAGCTTGAGAGCACCTGGCCAATGTAGTGAAACCTCATCTCTACTAAAACTACAAAAAATTAGCTGCGTGTGGTAGTGCCTGTAATCCCAGCTACTAGGGAGGCTGAGGCACGAGAATTGCTTGAACCTGGGAGGCGGAGGTTGCAGTGAGCTGAGATTATGCCACTCCACCCACCTGGCCAACAGAGACTCTGTCTCAAACAAACATCTAGCCAGGGCTCTGGAAACCATGGCATACAGTATCTACATGGGAGAAAGAGATCCCACCACCTGTTTTTATATAGCCCATGAGCTCCACAATAATGTTTATTGGTTTTATATTTTTAAATACTTGACAAAAATCAGGCTGGGTGCAGTGGCTCACACCTGCAATCCCAGCACTTTGGGAGGCTGAGGTGGGTGGATCACCTGAGGTCAGGAGTTGGAGACCAGCCTGGCTAACATGGCGAAACCCTATCTCTACTAAATACAAAAATTAGCCAGGCCTGGTGGCATGTACCTGTAATCCCAGGCTATAGTATAATGGCACGATCTAGGCTCACTGCAATCTCTGCCTCCTGTGTTCAAGCAATTCTCCTGCCTCAGCCTCCCGAGTAGCTGGGAATACGGGTGTGCACCACCATGCCCACCTAATTTTTTTATATTTTTAGTAGAGATGGAGTTTCACCATGTTGGCAAGGATGGTCTCGATCTCCTGACCTCGTGATCCACCCACCTCAGCCTCCCAAAGTGCTGGGATTACAGGCATGAGCCCCAAGGCTTTTTTCTTTTTTTTGAGACAGGGTCTCACTCTGTGCAGGTGCAGGCTGCGCTGAGTTCTGACTGTACTACTGCACCCAGGCTGGAGTGCAGAGGTGACATCATGGCTCACTGCAGCCTCCACCTTCCCTGCATTCAAACAATCCCCACCCCCCCCAGCCTCCCGAGTAGCTGGCTACAAGAATGTGCCACCATGTCTGGCTTTTTGGTGTTTTTTGTAGAGACTGGGTCCCCCTATGTTACGCATGTGGGTCTCAAACTCCTGGCTTCAAGCAGTCCTCCTGCCTTAGCCTCCCAAAGTCCGGATATTACAGCTGTGAACTGCTGTACTCAGCCTGTTTCATCCTGACAATGGAATTTTTTTTTTGAAGACAAGGTCTCTGTCATCCAGGCTCACCGCATCCAGGTGCGATTGTGGCTCACTGCAGCCTCCACCTCTCAGGCTCAAGCAGTCCTCCTGCTTCAGCCTCTCACTAGGTGGGATCACAGGTGCACCACCATGCAAGACTAACTTATTTTTTGTAGAGATGGGCTTTCACCCTGTTGCCTGGGCGGGTCTCAAACAGCTGGGCTCAAGTGATCCTCCAGCCTCAGCCTCCCAAAGTGCTGGGATTACATATGAGAGCTGCCAAACCCAAACTGTTTTATTGCTTATAGTAGTCACCTGTATTAGAAGACATTCCATTGTGTTCAAGCCCCTGGCTGACCAAAAACTCAATGGCCATTCCTCTGAGCCTGTTTATAAAGAAGAAGCAGGAAGATCAGTGGTGAGGGGCAAGGGTGCCAGACAGGCCGATCCTCTCTCATGCCCACAGAGAAACCCTTTTTTCTCCAGGGCCTGGGGAGCAGCCAGGTTCCATGAGTTAAATGCAGATATAAACCATACCAAGCTGGGATTGCAGTACACACTTTCCTCTTCTGAAGAGTAGCTAGGGATTCCAACTTGGTGAGAGGGAGGCTGTGGCAGAGCCAGGCTAGACAAGGACTAATCACCTGAAAAAGACTGCGATCAAAGGACTTGGTGAGTGCTGGGTGCCGTGGCTCAAGCCTGTAATCTCAGCATTTTGGGAGGCTGAGTTGGGTGGATCACTTGAGGCCAGGAGTTCGAGTCCAGCCTGGGCAACATAACAAAACCCTGTCTATACTAAAAATACAAAAATTAGACAGGCATGCTATGCTCCTGTAATCCCAGCTACTTGGGAGGCTGAGGCGGGAGAACCTTTTTAACTGGGGAGGCAGAGGTTGAAGTGAGCTGAGATCATGCCACTGCATTCCAGTCTGGGAGACAGAGTGAACCTGTGTCTCAAAAAAAGAAAAACAAAAAGAAAAAGAAAATGGTCTTGGCAGAGTGGTTGGCCTGACAATGCCTTCCCTTGGGTTTCTCCCGGGTAGGGCTCTGTCATGAGGAGGTGTTTTTTTTCGTTCATGGTCCACATCCAAGAAATTTCTTTTTCTGGGGGTTGGGTGGCGGACAGAACTGGAAGCCTTCCTTTAGGTGATTTTTTGTTGTTGTTGTTTGTTTTTTGTTTGTGTTTTTTTTTTTTTGAGATGAAATCTCATTGTGTCACCTAGGCTGGAGTGCAGTGGCTCAATCTCAGCTCACTGCAACCTGCTTCCTTCCAGTTTCAAGCGATTCCCAAGTCTCCGCCTCCTAAGTAGCTGAGATTACATGCATGTGCTACTGCACCAGCTAATTTTTGTATTTTTTATAGAGATGGGTTTTCAAACTCCTGACCTCAAGTGATCTGCCCATTTCGGCCTCCCAAAGTGCTGGAATTATAGGCATGAGCCACCATACCCAGCCCCTTCAGGTGGGTTTTGAGGCTTCACTACAATACTAATTATCTGTTGCTGCTGCAACAAATTACCATACGATTAGTAGCTTGAAACAAAACAGATGTATGCTCTTACAGTTCTGAAGGCCAGAATTCTAAAGTCAGTCTTACTGACTCAAGGGGGGAGCAGGGCCAGTGCCTTTGGAGGCTCTGCAGGAGAATCCCTTTCCTGGCCCTGGAGATGGCCTGCAATCCTCAGTTTGTGCTGCCCTTCTTGAATGACTTAAGTTTCCTGCTTCCATTACTACACCTCCCACCACTCTCTGTCACCTGCTCTGCCATTATAAGAATCCAGGTGAGTACACCAACCCAGCTGGGACAGGCTGGGATAATCTTCCCAGCCAAAGATTCTTAAGTTCATTATATCTGCAAAGCCCCTTTTGCCATACCAGGTCATGTTCACTGGTTCTTGTGATTAAGATATGGGTACCTTGAGGGGTTACTATCAGCCTACTGCAGCTAGGCTGCAAAACTATTACACCCTTTTGGTGTTTTAATGATTGAGAGAAAAAGGGTTGGGATTTTTTTGGGGGGTGGGTTCCTTTTAAACGTGTATCTTTAAACTCTGGGATCCATCTTAATCTTGTTTTTTTTCTTTTCTTTTTCTTTCTTTCTTTCTTTTTTTTTTTTAATTACTTTTTTGATACAGAGGCTTGCTCTGTTTCCCAGGCTGGCAGCGGCAAGGTCTTGGCTCACTGCAATGTCTGCCACCTGGGCTCACGCAATTCTCCCGCCTCAGCCTCCTGAGTAGCTGAGACTACAGGTGCCTGCCACCACACCTGACTAAGTTTTGTATTCTCAGTAGAGAAAGGGGTGGAGGGTGGTGGTGGGGGAATGGGGGTTTCCACTCTGTTTTCCTGAGCACAAAGTGGTCTGGCTGCCTCTGCTCCCAAAGTGCTGGGATTACAGTCCTGCACCACTGCACCTGGCTGCTGTAAAGTCTTATTTCCACACAGCTGAGACACGTTTTTGGAAGTTTGCTAAAGGGCCCCTGGAGACCTCCTGATGGTGGTTTTCCTGTTGTTGTGTTTAATTTGATTGATCTTTTCTGCTTTCCAGAAATTAAAAGGCTAACATGAGGTAATAAACTTTAAAACTTCTCTTTTCGTTTATTTATTTATTTTTTGAGATGGAGTCTTACCTTGGCACCCAGGCTGGAGGGCAGTGGCATGACCTAGGCTCACTACAACTTTCACCTCGTGGGTTCAAGTGATTCTCTTGCCTCAGCATCCCAAGTAGCTGGGATTACAGAAGCACACCACTACACCTGGTTGTTTTATATTTTTGGTAGAGACAAGGTTTCAGTATGTTGGCCAGGCTGGTCTTGAACTCCTGACCTCAAGTGATCCACTTGCCTCAATCTCCCAAACTACTGGGATTACAGGTGTGCGCCACTGCACCTGCTTTAAAACTTCTCTTGTATTCTCCCATTAAACCAGTTCTAAGAACCACCAAAGCAGAAAATTTTTTTTTGAAAGCAGTAAAATGATATGGACTGTTAGAATGTAAAATACAGGAAATAAGTCATTATATTTTAATGCTGCTCTGACATAGGGATGTATCATTGAGGATGAACTTTTGCTCAGTTTTCAGAGAATGAAATAATTCTATCAGTGATCTAAGAAAAGAAGTTGAACTGTTTGAAAGAAAATGTAGTACATCTAAATTGGAAAAGTCCAGTAATACTTTGTTCATGAGCATTTACACAATGCAGTTACTGTTCACCATGGGAGTACTGTGGACAAGCCCAGGACCGCTGGTCAATTGTGCCATTTTTATATGTTTTTCCTTGTAAGGTGCTTTGTAGTGTCTGTCTAAATATTAGAAACATTATTTGTTTCTACATTACTGCAAAGCTAAGAAAATGTATTTCTTTAATCTGTTCTGTTACATGCGGTACTTGTTGGGGTGTGGTGGCTCATGCCTGGAATTCCAGCATTTTGGGAGGCTGAGGTAGGCAGATCACCTGAGGTCGGGAGTTTGAGACCAGCCTGACCAACATGGAGAAAGCTTGTCTCTACTAAAACTACAAAATTAGCTGGGTGTGGTGGTGCATGCCTGTAATCTTAGCTACTCTGGCGGCTGAGGCAGGAGAATCACTTCAACCCAGGAGGTGAAGGTTGTAGTGAGCCGAGATCCTGCCATTGCACTCCAACCTGGGCAACAAGAGCAAAACTCTTTCTCAAAAAAAAAAAAAAAAAAAAAAGGTACTTACCAAGATACCCCTGTTGTCTCTACTTTTATCTTGATGCATCACTGAGTTAATGTTAGATTTCAAATTCTTCTTTACCCTTACACTATCCTGTCCTGAAGCTACCTTTATATCATAATGAAAGAAGTTAGCAATTTGCTATTATCATCTATCTGTTGGCATATATCAAATGTTTACCTAAAAATAGCAACAACCAGTAGAAACATTATGTATCTTGCTGTTTCTATTTGGATGACTATTTACTTTGCAACATTACTAGCAAGCTATAAAATTGTATAGTATGCAGAATTTTAACTAAATTGCTTTAAGTGAACATTTAAACATGATAA
>NW_022437631.1:0-32549 GCF_009761245.1 Sapajus apella
GGAAATTTCAAACTGCTCTGCTGTGTGTTCATTCACCTTAGGAAGTTCCATCCATGTTTACATTCAGAAAATTACAAACAAGTTTCTTATAAAAGCTGCGTTTGGATATTCCTGAGTGAATGGGAGTATACGTGTAATGAGAAATATCTGGCTCTAAAAAAAAAAAAAAACGGAGTTATGTAGTAGAATGATTGTCAAGGTGTATATTCAACTTACAGAGGTAAAATGATGTGCGAATATAGCAGTTCAGAAACCCTTTCTTTGAAGAATCTAGAAACAGGTATTTCCAGTATTATACAGGTATTTAAGAATTAGCGATAAGATTGCGTCTAAAACACAGGTGAAAGTGTCTTTCAAACTGCTCTGCTGTGTGTTCGTTTACCTTAGAAAGTTGCATCTATGTTAAATTCAGTGAGTTAGAAAGACGTTTCTTCTAAAAGCTGCGTTTGGATATTTCTGAGTGAATGGGAGTATAGGGCATAATGAGAAATATCTTACTCTAAAACAAAAAGGGAGCTCTCTAGCAGAATGATTTTCAAAGTGTATATTCAATGTACAGAGTTAAACTGTTTTGTGAACGTAGCAGTTCATAAATCATTTCTTTGGAGAATCTAGAAACAGATATTTCCAACCATATACAGGTATATAAGAATTAGCCATAAGATCGCGTCTAAATCACAGGTGAAATGTATCCTTCAAACTGCTCCGCTGTGAGTTCGTTCACATTATAAAGTTGCATCTATGTATACATTCAGCCATTTAGAAACACGTTTCTTCTAAACGCTGCGTTTGGAGTTTCCTAAGGGAATGGGAGTATAGGGTGCAATGAGTAATATCTGGCTCTAAAACAAACATGTAGCTATCTAGCAGAATGATTCTCAAGGTGTATATTTAACTTACAGATTTAAACTGATGTGTCAATGTAGCAGTTTAGAAACACTTTCTTTAGAGAATCTAGAAACAGATATTTCCAGCCATACAGAGGTATATTAGAAATAGCTCTATGATCGGGTTTAAAACACAGGTGAAACCTATCTCTCAAACTGCTCTGCTGTGTGTTCATTCACCTTAGGAAGTTGCTTCTATGTTTAGATTCAGCTAGTTAGAAACACGTTTCTTCTGAAAGCTGCGTTTGGATATTCCTGAGTCAATGCTAGTATAGGGTGTAATGAGAAATACCTGGCTTTAAATAAAAAACGGAGCTATCTAGCAGAATGATTATCAAGGTGTATATTCAACTTACAGAGGTAAACTGAATCGTGAATGTAGCAGTTCAGAAACCCCTTCTATTTAGAATCTAGAAACGGATATTTTCAGCCATATACAGATATATAGGAATTAGCAGTAAGACTGTGTCTAAAACACAGGAGAAACGTATATTTCAAACTGCTCTGCAGTGTGTTCGTTCCCTTGGGAAGTTTTACCTGTGTTTAGTTTGAGGGAGTTAGAAAGACCTTTCTTCTAAAAGCTGCGTGTGTATATTCCAGAGTGAGTGGGGGTATATGCTGCAAAGAGAAACATCTATCTCTAAAACAAAAATGGAGCTATCTAGCAAAATAGTCGTCAATGTGTAAATTCAACTTACAGAGTTAAACTGATGTGTGTATGTAGCAATTCTAAAACCCTTTCTTAGGGAATGTATGAACGGATATTTCCAGCCATATAGGGGCATAGAAGAATTAGCAGTAAGACTGCGTATAAAACACAGGAGAAACCTATATTTCAAACTGCTCTGCTGTGTTGTCATTGAACTTAGGCAGTTGCATCTATGTTTAGATTCAGCGAATTAGAAACACTTTTCTTCTACAACCTGCGTTTGGATATTCCGGAGTGAATAGTAGTATATGCTGTAATGAGAAATATCTCACTCTAAAACAAAAATGGAGGTATCTAACAGAATGGTTGTCAAGGTGTACATTCAACTTACAGAGTTAAACTGATGTGTGTATACAGCAGTTCAGAAAGCCTTTTTTTGGACAATCTAGAAACGGATATTTCCAGCCATATACAGGCATATAAGAATTAACACTAAGACTTTGTCTAAAACAAAAAAGAGACGTATATTTCAAACTGCCCTGTTGTGTGTTCGTTCACCTTATGAAGCCACATCTATCTTTAGATTCAGCGAGTTAGGAAGTCGTTTCTTCTAAAAGTTGCATTTGGATATTCCAGAGTGAATGGGTGGATAGGCTTTAATGAGAAATATGTGGCTCTATAACAAAAATGGAGCTATCTAGCAGAATTGTTGTCAAGGTGAGCATTCAACTTACAGAGTTAAACTGACGTGTGTATGTAACAGTTGAGAAAACTTTTCTATTTAGAATCTGGAAACGGATATTTCCAAACATATACCGGTATATAAGAATTAGCAGTAAGACTGTGTCTAAAACACAGGAGAAACCTTCATTTCAAAATCCTCTGCAGTGTGTTCGATCAACTTAACAAGTTGCATTTATGTTTAGATTCAGTGCATTAGAAAGACGTTTCATCCAAAAGCTGCATATCGATATTCCAGAGTGAATTTGTGCATAGGTATTAATGAGAAATACCTGCCTCTAAAACAGAAACGGAGCTATCCAGCAGTATGATTGACAGGGTGTATCTTAAAGAAGTTACAGAGGTAAACTGATGTGTGAATGTAGCAGTTCAGAAATCCTTTCTTTGGAGAATCTAGAAACAGATATTTCCAGCCATATATGGGTATATAAGAATTAGCGGCAAGATCGTGTCTAAAACACAGGAGAAACGTATCTTTCAAACTGCTCTGCAGTGTGTTCGTTCACCTTAGGCAGCTGCATCCATGTTTAGATTCAGCGAGTTAGAAATACATTTCTTCTAAAAGCTGCATTTGAATATTCCTGAGTGAATGGGAGTATAGGGTGTAATAACAAATATTCAGCTCTAAAACAGAAACGGAGCTATCTAGCAGAGTGGTTGTCAAGCTGTACAATCAAGTTACAGAGTTAAACTGATTTGTGTGTGCAGCAGTTCAGAAATCCATTCTTTGGAGAATCTAGAAACAGATATTACAGTCATACACAGGTATACAAAAATCAGCAGTAAGACGGCGTTTAAAACACAACAGAAACGTATATTTCAAACTGCTCTACTTTGTGTTCATTCACCTTAGGAAGTTTCATCTATGTTTAGATTCAGAGAGTTAGAAACACGTTTCTTCTAGAAATAGAAATTCCATTTGACCCAGCAATCCCATTACTGGGTATATATCCAAAGGATTACAAATCGTTCTACTATAAGGTCACGTGTACACGAATGTTCATTGCAGCACTGTTTACAATAGCAAAGACCTGGAACCAACCCAAATGCCCATCGACGATAGACTGGATAAGGAAAATGTGGCACATATACACCATGGAATATTATGCAGCCATCAAAAACGATGAGTTTGGGTCCTTTGTAGGGACATGGATGAACCTGGAAACCATCATTCTCAGCAAACTGGCAGAAGAGCAGAAGATCAAACATTGCATGTTCTCACTCATAGGTGGGTGTTAAACAATGAGAACACATGGACACAGGGAGGGGACCACTACACACTGGGGTCAGTTGGGGGGAAATAGGGGAGGGACGGTGGGGGGTGGGAAGCTGGGGAGAGATAGCAAGGGGAGAAATGCCAGATGTAGGTGATGGGGAGGAAGGCAGCAAATCACACTGCCACGTGTGTTCCTATGCAACAATTTTGCATGTTCTTCACATGTACCCCAAAACCTAAAATGCAATAAAATAAATAAATGGGGAAAAAAAAAAAGAAACATGTTTCTTCTAAAAGCTGCGTTTGGATATTCCAGAGTGAATGGGAGTATAGGCTGTAATGACAAATATCTTGCTCTCAAACAAAAACGGAGGTTTCCAGCAGAATGGTTCTCAAGTTGTGCAATCAACTAACAGAGTTAAACTGATGTATAAGTGCAGCCATTCAGAAATACTTTCTTTGGAGATCTAGAAACAGATATTTCCAGCTATGTACAGACATATAAGAATTAGCAGTAAGACAGCATTTAAGACACAGGACAAACGTATATTTTAAACGGCTCTGCATTCTGTTCGTTCGCCTTAGGAAGTTGCATCTATGTTTAGATTCAGCGAGTTAGAAACACGTTTATTCTAAAAGCTGCGTGTGGATGTTCCAGAGTGAAAGGGAGCATAGGCTGTAATGAGAAGCTTCTTGCCATAAAACAAAAACTGAGCTATCTGACAAAATAGTTGAAAAGCTGAACAATCAACTTAGAGTGTGAAACTGATGTGTGTGTGCAGCAGTTCAAAAATGCTTTCTTTGGAGAATCTAGAAACAGATATTTCCAGCCATATACAGGCATATATGAATTAGCAGTAAGACAGCTTTTAAAACACAGGAGAAACGTGTATTTGAAACTGCTCTGCTTTGTGTTCGTTCACGTTAGGACGTTGCCTCTATGTTTAGATTCAACGAGTTAGAAACACGTTTCTTCTAAAATCTGCTTTTGGATGTTCCAGAGTGAATGGGAGTACAGGTTGTAATGAGAAATATCTTGCTCTAAAACAAAAACGCAGCTATCTAGCAGAATGGTTGTCAAGCTGTACAATCAACGTACAGAGTTAAACAGATGTGTGTGTGCAGCAGATCAGAATTCCTTTCTTTGGAGAATCTAGAAACAGATATTCCCAGCCATATACAGTCATGTAAGAATTAGCAGTAAGACTGCGTTTAAAACACAAGAGAAACCTATATTTCTTTTTTTTTATGTTTTATTATTTTATTTTCTATATTTGAATTTTTTTGCAATAAAATGCAAGAAAGAATCCTGGTAAGACAGTGGGAGATTATTCGATGATGTGCAGTTGTTATATATGGTATTATTAATTGTATTTATGAAATGTATGTATTTCCTGAGTCAGGAGCAATATGCAAAATGGACTTGGAGAGTTAAAAATAATTGCTGTAATTTGGCAAGGTGATCCTCAAAAAGTAGCGTATTTCATTTTAGGGGCAAATAGCCAGAAAGAAGAAATCATTTGCCAGAAAAATATAATTAATTGAACAATAAACTGATAAAAGCCAAAAAAAAGCCCAAAACTGTTATATCAGTGTAATAAAGAAAAGTATATTCACCGTGCAATTGGTCTGTAGTGCAATAATCATACAGCAATATCAAGGTTTCCTTAGATTTTGCTGTGAAACTTAACATTAGATGTAGAAATCAGGAAGGATCACACACAATGTCCAACAAGCAATATTCTATCATGGTTTGATGGTTTAAGGCATGCTCGATAAACCCAACAGTGACCGAGCAGGAACCACATAAATTGGACTGAGTAGTAATGGTATTTCCTGCATCACTGGGGACCAGAGAGTCAGAGCAGGAAGGAAGGAGCTTAGGATAGGGTGGAAGATGAGCATTCAGTTCTCTATATTGAGAGAAACATATCTTTCAAATTGCTCTGCTTTGTGTTCGTTCACCTTAGGAAGTTGCGTCTATGTTTAGATTCAGCAAGTTAGAAACAGGTTTCTTCTAAAAACTTGGTTTGGATATTCCAGAATGAATGGGAGTATAGGCAGTAATGAGAAATATCTTGCTCTAAAACAAAAAAGGAGCTATCTAGCAGAATGGTTGTCAAGCTGTACAATCAACGTACAGAGTTAAACTGATGTGTGAATGCAGCAGTTCAGTAATCCTTTCTTTGGAGGATCTAGAAAGAGATATTTCCAGCCATATACAGGCAAATAAGAATTAGCAGTAAGACTGAGTTTAAAACACAGGAGAAATGAATATTTCAACCTTCTCTGCTTTGTGTTCGTTCAACTTAGGAAATTGTATCAATGTTTAGATTCAGCGAGTAGGAAACACGTTTCTTCTAAAAGCTGCGTTACGATATTCCAGAGTTAATGGGAGAATAGGCTGTAATGGGAAATATCTTGCTCTAAAAGAAAAACGGAGCTATCTAGCAGAATGGTGGCCAAGCTGTACAATCAACTTACAGAGTTAAACTCACGTGTGTGTGTAGTAGTTCAGAAATCATTTCTTTGGAGAATCTAGAAACAGATATTTCCAGCCATATACAGGTATAGAAGAATTAGCAGTATGACTGTGTTTAAAACACAGGAGAAACCTATATTTCAAACTGCTCTGCTGTGTCGTCGTTGACCTTAGGCAGTTGCATCTATGTTTAGATTCAGCGAATTAGAAACACTTTTCTTCTACAACCTCCATTTGGATATTCCGGAGTGAATAGTAGTATATGTTGTAATGAGAAATATCTCGCTCTAAAACAAAAATGGAGGTATCTAACAGAATGGTTGTCAAGCTGTACAATCAACTTACAAAGTTAAACTGATGTGTGTTTGCTGCAGTTCAGAAATCCTGTCTTTCGAGAATCTAGAAACAGATATTTCCAGCCATATACAGGCATATAAGAAGTAGAAGTAAGACTGCGTTTAAAACACAGGAGAAACCTCTATTTCAGACGGCTTTGCTTTGTGTACCTTCACCTTAGGAAGTTGCCTCTATCTTTAGATTCAGCGAGTTAGAAACACGTTTCTTGTAAAAGATGCATTTGGATATTCCACAGTGAATGGTAATATAGCGTGAAATGAGAAATATCTTGCTCTAAAACAAAACGGAGCTGTCTAGCAGAATGGTTGTCAAGCTGTACAATCAACTTACAGAGGTAAACTGATGTGTTTGTGCAGCAGTTCAGAAATCCTTTCCTTGGAGAATCTAGAAACAGATATTTCCAGGCATGCACAGGCAAATAAGAATTTGCAGTGAGACTGCGTTTGAAACACAGGAGAAACGTCTATTTAAAACTGCTCTGCTTTGTGTTCGTTCACCTTAGGAAGTTGCATCTATGTTTAGATTCAGCGAGTTACAAACACGTTTCTTCTAAAAGTTGCATTTGGATATTCCAGAGTGAATGGGAATATAGGCTGTACTGAGAAATAGCTTGCTCGAAAACAAAACGGAGCTATATAGCAGAATGCATGTCAAGCTGCACAATCAACTTAGAGAGTTAAGCTAATGTGTTTGTGCAGCAGTTCAGAAATGCTTTCTTTGGAGTATTAGAAACAGATATTTCCAGCCATATACATGCATATAAGAATTAGCAGTAAGACTCCGTTGAAAAGGCAGGAGAAACGTCTATTTCAAACTGCTCTGGTTTGTGTTCGTTCACCTTAGGACGTTGCATCTATGTTTAGATTCAGCTAGTTAGAAACACCATTCTTCTAAAAGCTGCGTTTGGATGTTCCTGAGTGAAAGGGAATATAGGGTGTAATCAAAATTATCTTGCTCTAAAACATAAGTGGAGCTATCTAGCAGAATGGTTGTCAAGCTGTACAATCAACTTACAGAGGTAAACTGATGTGTGTGTGCAGTAGTTCAGAAATCCTTTCTTTGAAGAATCTGGAAACAGATATTTCCAACCATATACAGGCATATAAGAATTAGCGGTAAGACTGCGTTTAAAACACAGGAGAAACCTCTATTTCAAATGGCTCTGCTTTGTATTCATTTACCTTAGGCAGTTGCCTCTATGTTTAGATTCAGCTAGGTAGAAACACGTTTCTTCTTAAAGCTGTGCTTGGATATTCCAGCTTGAAAGCGAATATATGTGTAATGAGAAATATCTTGCTCTAAAACATAAAAGGAGACATCTAGCAGAATGGTTGTCAAGCTGTACAATCAACTTTCAGGGTTAAACAGATGTGTGTGTGCAGCAGTTCAGAAATCCTTTCTTTGGAGAATCTAGAAACAGATATTTCCAGTCATATACATGCATATAAGAATTAGCAGTGAGACTGCGTTTAAAACACAGGAGAAACGTTTATTTCAAACTGCTCTGTTTTGTGTTCGTTCACCTTAGGAAGTTGCATCAATGTTTAGATTCAGCGAGTTAGAACCACGTATCTTCTAAAAGCTGCGTTTGGATTTTCCTGAGTGAATGGGATAATAGGATGTAATGAGAAATATCTTGCTGTAAAACAAAAACGCAACTATTTAGCAGAATGGATGTCAAGCTCTACATTAAACTTACAGAGTTAAACTGATGTGTGAGTGCCGCAGTTCAGAAATCTTTTCTTTGGAGAATCTAGAAACAGATATTTCCAGCCATATACAGGCATATAAGAATTAGCAGTGAGACTGCGTTTAAAACACACGAGAAACGTTTATTTCAAACTGCTCTGTTATGTGTTCGTTCATCTTAGGAAGTTGCATCTATGTTTAGATTCAACAAGTTTGAAACATGTTTCTTCTAAAAGCTGGGTTAGGATCTTCCAGAGTGAATGGGAGTGTAGGATGTAATGAGAAATATCTTGCTCTAAAAGAAAAAAGCTGCTATCTAGCAGAATGGTGGTCAAGCTGTACAGTCAGCTTACAGAGTTAAACTGATGTGTGTGTGCAGCACTTCAGAAATCCTTTCTTTGGAGAATCTTGAAATATATACTTCCAGCCGTATACAGGACTAAAAGAATTAGCAGTGAGGCTGCGTTTAAAACACAGGAGAAAAGTCTATTTCAAACTACTCTGGTTTGTGTTCGATCATCTTAGGAAGTTGCATCTATGTTTAGATTCACCGAGTTAGGAACACGTTATTCTAAAAGCTGCGTTTGGATATTCCAGAGTGAATAGGAGTATAGGCTGTAATGAGAAATATCTTTCACTAAAACAAAAATGCATGTATCTAGCAGAATGGTTGTCCAGCTGTACAATCAACTTACAGAGTTAAACTGATGTGTGTTTGCAGTAGTTCAGAAATCCTTTCTTTGGAGTATCTAGAGACAGATATTTCCGGCCATATACAGGCATATAAGAATTAGTAGTGAGACTGCATTTAAAACACAGGAGAAACGTCTGTTTCAAACTGCTCTGGTTTGTGTTCGTTCACCTTAGGAAGTTGCATCTATGTTTAGATTCAGTGAGTTAGAAACATGTTTCTTCTAAAAGCTGTATTTGGATATTCCAGAGTGAATGGGAGTATAGACTGTAATGAGAAATATCTTGCTCAAAAACAAAACCCAGCTGTCTACAGGATGGTTTTCAAGCTCTACAATCAACTTACAGAGTTAAACTGATGTGTGTGTGCAGCACTTCAGAAATATTTTCTTTATAGAATGTAAAAACAGATACTTCCCACCATATACAGGCATATAAAAATTAGCAGTTAGACTGCGTTTAAAACACAGGAGCAACGTCTATTTCAAACTGCTATGTTTTGTGTTCGTTCTTCTTAAGAAGTTGCATCTATGTTTAGGTTCTGTGAGTTAGAAACACTTTTCTTCCACAAGCTGCGTTTGATATTCCAAAGTGAATGGGAATATAGGCTGTAATGAGAAATATCTTGCTCTAATACAAAAACGCAGCTATCTAGCAGAATAGTTATGAAGCTGTACAATAAACTTACAGAGTTAAATTGATGTGTATTTGCAGCAGTTCAGGAATCCTATCTTTGGAGAATCTAGAAACAGATATTTCCAGCCATATACAGGCACATAATAAATAGCAGTAAGACTATGTTTAAAACACAGGAGAAACGTCTATTTCAACCTGCTCTGTTTTGTGTGCGATCACCTTAGGAAGTTGTATCTATGTTTATATTAAGCGAGTCGGAATCACATTTCTTCTAAAAGCTGTGTTTGGATATTCCACTGTGAAAGGGAGTATAGGCTGTAAGGAGAAATATCTTGCTCCAAAACAAGAACGCAGCTATCTAGCAGAATGGTTGTCAAGCTGTGCAATGCACTTACAGAGTTAAACTGATGTGTGTGTGCAGCAGGTCAGAAACCTTTTCTTTGGAGAATCCAGAAACAGATATTTCCAATCTTATAAAGGCATATAAAAATTAGCAGTGAGACTGCATTTAAAACACAGGAGAAACGTCTATTTCAAGATGCTCTGTTTTGTGTTCGTTCAACTTAGGAAGTTATATCTATGGTTAGATTCAGCGAGTAAGAAACACGGTTCTTCTAAAACCTGCGTTTGGATATTCCTAGTGAATGGGAGTATAGATTGTAATGAGAAATATCTTGCTCTACAACAAAAACGCAGCTATCCAGCAGAATTGTTGTCAAGATGTGTAATCAACTTACAGAGTTAAACTGATGTGTGTGTGCAGCAGTTCAGTAATCCTTTCTTTGGAGAATCTAGAAACAGATATTTCCAGCCATATACAGGCATGTAAGAATTAGCAGTTAGACTGCGTTTAAAACACAGGAGAAACGTCTGTTTCAAGCTGCTCTGTTTTGTGATCGTTCAACGTAGGAATTTACATCTATGGTTAGATTCAGCGAGTAAGAAACATGGTTCATCTAAAACCTGCGTTTTGATATTCCAGAGGGAATGAGAGTATAGGGTGGAATGAGAAATAGCTTGCTCTAAAACAAAAACGCAGGTATCTAGCAGAATGATTGTCAAGCGGTACAATGAACTTACAGAATTAAACTTTTGTGTATGTGCAGGAGGTCCGAAATCCTTTCTTTGGAGAATCTAGAAACAGATATTTCCAGCCATATACAGGCATATAAGAATTAGCAATGAGACTGCGTTTAAAACACAGGAGAAACGTCTATTTTAAATTGCTCTGCTTTGTGTTCATTCACCTTAGGAAGTTGCATCTATGTTTAGATTCAGCGAGTTACAAACACGTTTCTTCTAAAAGCTGCGTTTGGATATTCCAGAGTGCATTTTAGTATAGGCTGTAATGAGAAATATCTTGCTCTAAAAAAAAAAAAAGCTATCTAGCAGAATGGTTGTCAAGCTGTACAGTCAGACTACAGAGGTAAACTGATGTGTGTGTGCAGCAGTTCAGACATCCTTTCTTTGGAGAATATAGAAATAGATACTTCTAGCCGTATACAGGCCTAAAAGGATTAGCAGTGAGACTGCGTTTAAAACACAGGAGAAAAGTATATTTCAAACTGCTCTGGTTTGTGTTCGTTCAACTTACGAAGTTGCATCTATGTTTAGATTTACCGAGTTAGGACCACGTTTCTTCTAAAACCTGCGTTTCTATATTCCAGAGTGAATGCGAATATATGCTGTAACGACAAATATCTTGCTCTAAAACATAAGCGGAGCTATCTAGCAGAATGGTTGTCAAGCTGTACAATCAACTTCCAGATTTAAACTGATATCTGTGTGTGCAGCCGTTCAGAAATCCTTTCTTTGGAGAATCTAGAAAGAGATATTTCCAGCCATATTCAGGCATATATGAATTAGCAGTGAGACTTGTTTTAAAACACAGGAGAAACGTGTATTTTGACTTGCTCTGTTTTGTGTTCGTTCACCTTAGGAAGTTGCCTCCATGTTTAGATTCAGCGAGTTAGAAACACTTTTCTTCTAAAAGCTGCATTTGGATATTCCAGAGTGAATGGGAGTATAGGCTGTAATGAGAAATATCCTGCTTTGAAACATAAACGGAGCTAACTAGCAGAATGGTTGTCAAGCTCTACAATCAACTTATAGAAGTAAACTGAGGTGTGTGTGCAGCACTTCATAAATCATTTCTTTGGAGAATCTAGAAACAGATATTCCCCGCCATATACAGGCATATGAGAATTAGCAGTATGACTGCATTTAAAACCCAGGAGAAATGTCTATTTCAAACTTCTCTGCTGTATGTTCGTTCACCTGTGTAAGTTGCATCTATGTTTAGATTCAGCTAGTTAGAAACACGTTTCTCCTAAAAGCTGAGTTTGGAAATTCCAGAGTGAATGGGAATATAGGTTGTAATGAGAAATATCTTCCTCTGAAACATAAACGGAGCTATCTGACAGAATTTTTGTCAAGCTGTAAAGTCAATGTACAGAGTTAAACTGATGTGTGTGCAGTAGTTCAGAAATCCTTTCTTTGAAGAATCTAGAAACAGATGTTTCCAGCCATATACAGGCATGAAAGAAATAACAGTAAGACTGCGTTTAAAACACAGGAGAAACGTCTATTTCAAACTGCCCTGTTTTGTGTTTGCTAACCTAAAGAAGTTGCATCTATGTTAAGATTCACCGAGTTAGAAACACGTTTCTTCTAAAAACTGCATTTTCATATTCCAGAGTGAATGGGAGTAGAGGCTGTAATGAGAAATGTCATGCTCTAAAACAAAAAAAAAAAAAACAAAAAAACAAAACGGAGCCATCTAGCAGAATGGTTGTCAAACTGTACAATCAACTTAAAGAGTTAAACTGATGTTTGTTTGCAGCAGCTCAGAAATCCTTTCTTTGGAGAATCTAGAGACAGATATTTCCAGCCATATACAGGCATATAACAATTAGCAGTAAGATTGCGTTTCAAACACAGGAGAAACGTCCATTTCAAACTGCTTTTTTTGTTGTTCGTTCACCTTAGGAAGTTGAATCTATGTTTAGATTCAGCGAGACAGAAACACGTTTCTTCCAAAAGCAGCATTTCTATATTCCAGAGCGAATGGGAATATAGGTTGTAATAGGAAATATCTTGCCGTAAAACAAAAACGGAGCTATTTAGCAGAATGATTGTCAACCTGTACAATCAACTTTCAGAGTTAAACTGATGTGTGTGTGTGCAGCTGTTCAGAAATCCTTTCTTTAGAGAATCTGGAAACAGATATTTCCAGCCATATACAGTAATATAAAAATTAGCAGAAAGACTGCTTTTAAAACACAGGAGAAACGTATATTTCAAACTGCTCTGCTTTGAGTTCATTCACTTTAGGAAGTCGCATGTATGTTTAGATTCAGTGACTTAGAAACACGTTTCTTCTTAAAGTTGCGTTTGGATATTCCTGAGTGAATTTGATTATAGGCTGTAATGAGAAATATCTTGCTGCAAAATAAAAAAAGAGCTCTCTAGCAGAATTGTTTTCAAGCTGTACAATCAACACAGAGAGGTAAACTGATGTCTGTGTGCAGAAGTTCAGAAATCCTTTCTTTAGAGTATCTAGAAACATATATTTCCAGCCATATACAGGCATATAAGAATTAGCAGTGCGACAGCATTTAAAACACAGGAGAGTCATCTATTTCAAACTGCTCTGTTTTGTGTTCGCTCACCTTAGGAAATTGTATCTCTGTTTAGATACTGCGAGTTACAAACACGTTTTTTCTAAAAGCTGCGTTTGGATACTACAGAGTGAATTGGAGTACATGCTCTAACAGGAAATATCTTGCTCTAAAACAAAAAGGCAGCTATCTAGCAGAATGGTTGTCAAGCTGTACAATCAACTTCCAGAGTTAAACTGATGTGTGTGTGTGGCAGTTCAGAAATACTTTCTTTTGAGAATATAGAAACAGATATTTCCAGCCATATACAGGCATATAAGAATTAGTATTTAGACTGCGTGTAAACACAGGAGAATCATCTATTTCAAACTGCTCTATTTTGTGTGTGTTTATCTTAGGAAGTTGCATCTCTGTTTAGATTCAGCAAGTTACAAACACGTTTCTTCTAAAAGCTGCTTTTGGATATTCCAGAGTGAATGGGAGTATGGGTTGTAATGAGAAATATCTTGCTGTAAAACAAAACCGCAGCCATCTAGTAGAATGGTTGTCAAGCTGTACAATCAACTTACAGAGTTAAACTGATGTGTGTGTGCAGCAGTTCAGAAACCCTTTCTTTGGAGAATCTAGAAGCAGCCATTTCAAGTCAATACAGGCATATAAGAATTAGCAGTGAGACTGCGTTTACAACACAGGAGAAACGTCTATTTCAAACTCCTATGTTTTGTGTTCGTTCACTTTAGAAAGTTGCATATATGATCTGATTCAGCGAGTTAGAAACACGTTTCTTCTAAAAGCTGCGTTGGGATATTCCATAGTGAATGCTAGTATAAGATTTAATAAGAAATATCTTGCTCTAAAACAAAAACGCAGCTATCTAGCAGAATGGTTGTCAAACCGTACAATCAACTTACTGATTTAAACTGATGTGTGTGCAGAAGTTCAGAAATCCTTTCTTTGGAGAATCTAGAAACAGATATTTACAGCCATATACAGGCATATAAGAATTATCAGTGAGACTGAGTTTAAAACACAGGAGAAACGTCTATCTCAAACTACTGTGTTTTGCGGTGGTTCACCTTAGAAAGTTGCATCTATGTTTCGATTCAGTGAGTTAGAAAAACTGTTCTTCTAAAACCTGCGTTTCGATATTCCAAAGAGAATGGGAGTATAGGCTGTAATGAGAAATATCTTGCTCTAAAAGAAAAACGCAGCTATCTACCTGAATTGTTGACAAGCTGTATAATCAACTTACACAGTTAAACTGATGTGTGTGAGCAGGAGTTCAGAGTTCCTTTCTTTGGAGAATCTAGAAAATGATATTTCCAGCCATATACAGGCATATAAGAATTATCAGTCAGACTGCGTTTAAAACACAGGAGAAACGACTATTTCAAACTTCTCTGTGTTCGTTCACTTTAGGAAATTGCATCTATGTTTAGATTCAGAGAGAATAAAACACCTTTCTTCTAAAAGCTGCGTTTGGATATTCCAGAGTGAATGGGAGTATAGCCTGTAATGAGAAATGTCTTGCTCTAAAACAAAAACGCAGCTATCTAGCAGAAGGGTTGTAAAGCTGTACAATCAACTTACAGAGTTAAACTGATGTGTGTGTGCAGCAGTTCAGAAACCCTTTCTTTGTAGAATCTAGAAACAGATATTTCTAGTCATATACAGGCATATAAGAGTTAGCAGTGAGACTGTGTTTAAAACACAGGAGAAACGTATATTTCAAACTTCTTTGTTTTGTGTTCATTCATCTTAGGAAGTTGTATGTATGTTTAGATTCAGCGAGTTACAAACAGGTTTCTTCTAAAAGCTGCTTTTGGATATTCCAGAGTGAATGGGAGTATATGCTGTAATGAGAAATATCTTACAATAAAACTAAAATGCAGCTACCTAGTAGAATGGTTGTCAAGCAGTACAATCAACTTACAAAGTTAAACAGATGTGTGTGTGCAGCAGTGCAGAAATGCTTTCTTTGGAGAATCTAGAAACAGATACTTCCAGCCATATACAGGCATAAAATAATTAGCAGTGAGACTACGTTTAAAACACAGGAGAAACGTCTATTTCAATCTACTCTGTGCTGTGTTCGTTCACCTTAGGAAGTTGCATCTACGTTTTGATTCCACGAGTTAGAAACACGTTTCTTCTAATAGCTGCATTTGGATATTCCAGCGTAAATGGGAGTATAGGCTATAATGAGAAATATCTTGCTCTTAAACAAAAACGCTGCTATCTAGCAGAATGGTTGTCAAGCTGTACAATCAACTTACAGAGTTAAACTGATGTGTGTTTTCACCAGTTCAGAAATCCTTTCTTTGTAGAATCTAGACACAGATATTTCCCACCATATACCGGCTTATGAAAATTGGCAGTGAGGGGGACGATCCAAGATGGCCGTTTAGGAACAGCTGAGGATTGCAGCTCCCAGTGAAAGTGCAGAGGGTGAGTGGATGCCGCATTTTTATTGCCCACAGACTAGGAAATTCCCTGGCAGAGTAGCACCACAGGTTGCCAGCGAGGCTGTTTCGGCCAGCGCGGCTGTGCCAGACAGCGCTGCTGCTTTTCCCCACACAGCTGCTTTGTCGGCACCCCGGAGCAGCAGTTCTCCGTACAAAATCCACCAGTCCGGGTGCCTTTTTGGCTGGCCAATAGCAACACGGGTAGTCGCCCAATCGCCAGTTCAAAAAGGGGACTGAGCAGAGAACCAGGACAGTAGACTCCTGGCCAAAAAAAAAAAAAAAAAGGCTCCAGAAACATCAGTGCCGCTGTTTAAGCCAGGGCAGTGAGTGGCCGCAGGGGAAAACAAACAGACCCTGGCGCCTCTTCAACAGGTGACTGGAACACCAACTTAAGAAAGGCTCTTAGGCAGGGAGCTAGGCAATCAGGCTCTGCTGACCCCACACCCACAAAAGAACAGCAAGAAGAAACTCTGGATTGAGAGTTTCACAGCAAGCGCAGCTGAACCCGGGACGGTCCAGCTCTGTAAGGGTGGGGCGTCCGCCATTACCGAGGCAGCCCGCTGTTGCCATGAAAACCCGCCATTGCTGAGGCAGCCCACCGTTGCCAAGGCAACCCGCCACAGCAAAGCGACTCCGCCTCAACAGAGGCGGGCCACCATCGCCAAAGCAGTTCTAACTACACCCATATAAAAGGACTGTAGGTAAGTTCACTTGGCAGCTGGGCGGAGCACAGAGCAGCTCAGCAAAGCTGCCATAGGCCGACAGTGACTAGGCTGCCTCCTTGCTGGGCTGGGCAGGTCTGAAGGAAATAAAGAAAAAGAAGGTGGCAGCATAATGGAAACTCATAAATAAAGCCCTCCATCCTTGGGACAGAGCACCTGGGAACAAAAAGCAGTTTATGAGTTCTGCTGCAGCAGACCTAAAAGTACCTGCCCAGCAGCTCTGAATGAACAACAACAGAGGTCACAGCTCACCATTTGAGCTCCTATAAAGAAGAGACCATCTCCTCAAGCATCTCCCTGACCCTTATATATCCAAAAAGACACCTCATAAAAGATCAGATTGACACTAGGAGGGTATCCATCTGGGACAAAGATAGCAGAAGAAGAAAACTGGTAACAACTCTTGCTGTTCAGCAGCTGCTGCAGGTGAACCCCAGGCAAGCAGGGCCTAGAGTGAACCTCAGCAGACCTACAGCAGAGGGGCCAGACTGTCAGAAGGAAAACCAAGAAACAGAAATAACCTCATCATCAACAAAAAGAACGTCAATCTGAAAGATTTGAGACCCAATCTGAAAGCCAGCAGCTACAAAGTCGACAGGTGGATAAATCGTTAAAGATGGGAAGAAGCCAGCGCAAAAATGATGAAAACACCTGAAACCAGAACACCTCTCATCCTAAAAGGGATCACAACTCCTCACCAGCAAGGGAACAATGTTGGAGGGAGAACGAGTGTGATGAAATGACAGAATCAGACTTCAGAAGGTGGGTAGTAAGAAACGCCTGTGAACTTAAAGAACATGTTCTAACCAAATGCAAAGAAACTAAGAACTTTGAAAAAAGATTTGATGAAATGCAAACGAGAATGGACAAAATAGAAAGGAATATAAGTGAATTGATGGAGCTGAAAAATGCAACACGAGAACTTCGTGAAGCATGCACAAGTATCAATAGCCAAACTGACCAAGCAGAAGAAAGGATATCAGAGGTCGAAGATCAACTCAATGAAATAAAACGGGAAGGCAAGACTGGATAAAAAACGGTAAAAAGGAATGAACAAAGTCTCCAAGAAATGTGGGACTATGTGAAAAGACCTAATCTACATCTGATAGGCATACCTGAATGTGACGAATAGAATGAATCCAAGTTGGAAAATACTCTTCAGGATATTATCCAGGAAAACTTCCCCAACCTAGCAAGGCAGGCAAACATTCAAGACCAGGAAATACAGAGAACACCACAAAGATATTCGTCAAGAAGAGCAACCCCAAGGCACATAATCTTCAGATTCACCAGGGTCGAAATGAAGGAGAAAATAGTAAGGGCAGTCAGAGAGAAAGGTCGGGTTACCCATAAAGGGAAGCCCATCAGACTCACAGCAGATCTCTCAGCAGAAACCCTACAAGCCAGAAGAGAATGGGGGCCAATATTCAACATCCTTAAAGAAAAGAACTTTCAACCCAGAATCTCCTATCCAGCCAAACTAAGCTTCATAAGTGAAGGAGAAGTAAAATCCTTTGGAAACATGCAAGTACTCAGAGATTTCGTCACCACCAGGCCAGCTCTACAAGAGGTCCTGAAAGAGGCTCTACACATATAAAGGAACAACAAGTACCAGCTCAACTAAAGGGCAAAAGAGCCAGCTAGCATCAAAATGGCAGTATCAAATTCACACATAACAATATTAACCCTAAATGTAAATGGACTAAATGCCCCAATCAAAAGACACAGACTGGCAAATTCGATAAAAAGACAAAACCCATCGGTGTGCTGTATCCAGGAAACCCATCTCACATGCAAGGATACACAAAGGCTCAAAATAAAGCGATGGAGGAAGATTTACCAAGCAAATGGAGAGCAAAAAAAAGCAGGAGTTGCAATTCTGATCTCTGATAAATTAGACTTTAAAGCAACAAAGATCATAAGAGACAAAGAGGGACATTACATAATGGTAAAAGGATCAATGCAACAAGAAGAGCTAACGATCCTAAATATATATGCACCCAATACAGGAGCACCCAGATACATAAGGCAAGTTCTTAATGACTTACAAAAGATTAGACTCCCACACAATAATAGTGGGAGACTTTAACACCCCATTGTCAACATTAGACAGATCAACAGGACCGAAAATTAACAAGGATATCCAGGACTTGAACTCAGACCTGGACCAAGCAAACCTAATAGACATTTACAGAACTCTCCACCCAAAATCCACAAAATATACATTCATCTCAGCACCACATCACACCTACTCCTGGGTTTTAAACGCAGTCTCACTGCTAATTCTTATATGCCTGTATGTGGCTGGAAATATCTGTTTCTAGATTCTCCAAAGAAAGGATTTCTGAACTGTTGCACACACACATCAGATTAATTCTGTAAGTTGATTGTACAGCTTGACAACCATTCTGCTAGATAGTTGCGTTTTTGTATTATAGCAAGATATTTCTTATTGCAGCCTATACACCCATTCACTCTGGAATACTCCCATTCACTCTGGAATATTCCAACGCAGTTTTTAGAAGAAACGTGTTTGTAACTCGCTGAATCTGAACATAGATGCAACTTCCTAAGGTGAATGAACACAAACCAGAGCAGTTTGAAATAAACGTGTCTCCTGTGTTTTAAACGCAGTCTCGCTGCTAATTCTTATATGACTGTATGTGGCTGGAAATATCTGTTTCTAGATTCTCCAAAGAAAGGGTTTCTGAACTGCTGCACACACACATCAGTTTAACTCTGTAAGTTGATTGTACAACTTGACAACCATTCTGCTGGATAGCTGCGTTTTTATTTTAAATCTAGATATTTCTCATTACAGCCTATAATCCCATTCACTCTGGAATATCCAAACTCAGCTTTTAGCAGAAACGTCTTTCTCACTCGCTGAATCTAAACAGAGATGCAACTTCCCAGGGTGAGTGAACACAAAACGGAGCAGTGTGAAATCGACTCTTCTCCTTTGTTTTAAGCGCAGTGTCATTGTTAATTCTTACATGCCTGTATATGGCTGGAAATATATGTTTCTAGATTCTGCAGAGAGAGGTTTTCTGAATTGCTGCACAAACACATCAGTTTAAGTCTCTAAGTTGATTGTGCAGCTTGACAACCATTCTGCCACATACCTGCGTTTTTGTTTTAGAGCTAGATATTTCTCATTACATCCTAAACTCCCATTCACTCTGGAATATCGTAATGCAGCTTTTAGAAGAAACGTGTTTGTAACTCAATGAATCTAAACATAGATTCAATTTCTTAGGTGAACGAACACAAAACAGAGCAGTTTAAAATAGATGTTTCTCCTGTATTTTAAAGGCAGTCTGACTCCAAATTATCATATGCCTGTATATGGCTGGAAATATCTGTCTCTAGATTCTCCAAAGAAAAGATTTCTGAACGGCTGCACACACACATCAGTTTAACTTGGAAGTTGATTGTACAGCTTGACAACAATTCTAGTAGATAGCTGCGTTTTAGTTTTAGATCAAGATATTTCTCTTTACAGCCTATTCTCCCTTTGACTCTGGAATATCCAAACGGAGCTTTGAGAAGAAACGTGTTTGTCACTCGCTGAATCTAAACATAGATGCATCTTCCTAAGGTGAATGAACAGAAAACAGAGCACTTTGAAATAGACTTTTCTCCTGTGTTTTAAACGCAGTCTCGCTGCTCATTCTTATATGACTGTATGTGGCTGGAAATATCTGTTTCTAGATTCTCCAAAGAAAACATTTCTGAACTGCTGCACACACACATCAGTTTAAATCTGTAAGTTGATTGTACAGCTTGACAACCATTCTGCTAGAGAGCTGCGTTTTTGTTTTAGAGTAAGATATTTCTCACTACAGCCTATACTCCCATTCACCCTGGAATATCAAAACGCAGCTTTTAGAAGAAACGTGTTTGTAACTCGCTGAATCTAAACATAGATGCAACTTCCTAAGGTGAAGGAACACAAAACAGAGCTGTTTGAAATAGACGTTTCTCCTGTGTTTTAAACGCAGTCTCACAGCAAATTCTAATATGCCTGTATATGGCTGGAAATATCTGTTTCTAGATTCTCCAAAGAAAGGATTTCTGAACTTCTGCACACACACCTCAATTGAACTCTGTAAGTTGATTGTATACCTTGACAACCGTTCTGCTAGATAGCTGTGTTTTTGTTTTACAACTACATGTTTCTCATTACAGTCTATACTCCCATTCACTCTGGAATTTCCAAAAGCAACTTTTAGAAGAAACGTGTTTGTAACTCGCTGAATCTAAACATAGATGCAACTTCCTAGGGTGAACGAACACAAAACAGAGCAGTTTGAAATAGACGTTCCTCATTTGTTTTAAACGCAGTCTCACTGTTAATTCTTATATGCCTGTATATGGCTGGAAATATCACTTTCTAGTTTCTCCAAAGAAAATATTTCTGAACTGCTGCACACACACATCAGTTTAACTGTGTAAGTTGATTGTATAGCTTAACAGCCATTCTTCTTGATACCTGATATTTATTTTAAAGCAAGATATTTCTCATTACAGCCTGTACTCCCTTTTACTCCGGAATATCCAAACACAGCTTTTAGAAGAAACGTGTTTGTAACTCGCTGAATTTAACAGAGATGCAACTTCCTAAGGTGAACGAACAAAAAACAGAGCTGTTTGAAATAGACATTCCTCATGTGTTTTAAACGCAGTCTCACTGCTAATTCTTATATGTATGTACATAGCTGTAAATATCTGTTTCTAGATTCTCCAAAGAAAGGATTTCTGAACTGCTGCACAAACCTCAGTTCAACTATGTAAGGAGATTGTATAGCTTGACAACCATTCGGCTAGATAGCTGTGTTTTTGTTTTACAACCAGATATTTCTCATTACAGTCTATATTCCCATTCACTCTGGAATACCCAAACGCAGGTTTTAGAAGAATGGGGTTTGTACGTTGCGGAATCTAAACAGAGATGCAAGTTCCTAGGGTGAACGAACATCAAACAGAGCAGTTTGAGATAGACGATTCACCTGTGTTTTAAACACAGTTTCACTGCTAATTCTCATATACCTGTATATGGCTGAAAATATGTGTTTCTAGATTCTCCAATGAAGGGATTTCTGAACTGCTGCACGCACACATCAGTTTTACTCAGTAAGTTGATTGTACAGCTTGACAAACATTCTGGTAGAGAGCTGCATTTTTATTTTAAAGCAAGATATTTCGCATTACACCCTGTACTCCCATTCACTCTGGAATATCCAAACGTAGCTTTTACAAGAAAAGTGTTTCTAACTCGCAGCATCTAAACATAAATGCAACTTCCTAAGGTGGACAAACACAAAGCAGAGCAGTTTGAAATAGAAGTTTCAGCTGTGTTTTAAATGCAGTCTCATTGCTAGTTCTCATATGCCTGTATATGGCTGGAAATATCCATTGCCAGATACTCCAAAGAAAGGATTTCTGAACTGCTGCACACACACATCAGTTTAACTCTGTAAGTTGATTGTACAGCTTAACAGGCATTCTACTAGATAGCTGCGTTTTTGTTTTAGACCAAGATATTTCTCATTACAGCCTATAATCTCATTCACTCTGGAATATCCAAGCGCAGCTTTCAGAATAAACGTGTTTCTAACTCTCTGAAATTCAACATAGATGCAACTTCCTAAGGTGAACGAACACAAAGCAGAGTAGTTTGAACTAGACGTTTATCCTGTGTTTTAAAAGCAGTCTTACTGCAAGTTCTTATATGCCTGTATGTGGCTGGAAATATCTGCTTCCAGATTCTCCAAAGCAAGGATTTCAGAACTGCTGCTCACACACATCAGTGTAACTCTGTACGTTGATTGTAGAGCTTCACAACCATTCTGGTAGATAGCTGCTTTTTTGTTTTAGAGCAAGATATTTCTCATTACAACCTATAGTCTAATTCACTCTCGAATATCCAAACGCAGCTTTGAGAAGAAACGTGTTTCTAACTCGCTGAATATAAACATAGATGCAACTTCCTAAGGTGAGCGAACACAAAGCAGAGCAGTTTGAAGCAGATGTTTCTCCTGTGTTTTAAACGCCGTCTTACTGCTAATTATTATATGACTGTATGTGGCTGTGAATATCTGTTTCCAGACTCTCCAAAGAATGGATTTCTGAACTGCTGCACACACAGATCACTTTAACTCTGTAAGTTCATTCTACAGCTTAACAACCATTCCGTTATATAGCTGCGTTTTTC
Organism: Sapajus apella; assembly: GCF_009761245.1. Classification (NCBI taxonomy): domain Eukaryota; kingdom Metazoa; phylum Chordata; class Mammalia; order Primates; family Cebidae; genus Sapajus; species Sapajus apella. The sequence goes on from NW_022437631.1 coordinate 22,372, forward strand.
TTTTAGAGCAAGATATTTCTCATTACAGCCTATAGTCTCTTTAACTCTGGAATATCCAAAGGCAGATTTTAGAAGAAACGTGTTTCCAACTCGCTGAATCTAAACATAGATGCAACTTCCTAAGGTGAACGAACACACACCAGAGTAGTTTGAAATAGACGTTTCTTCTGTGTTTTAAACGCAGTCTTCCTGCTAGTTATCATATGACTGTCTATGGCTGGAAATATCAGATTCCAGATTCTCCAAAGAAAGGATTTCTGAACTGCTGCACACACACATCAGTTTAACTCTGTTGGTTGATTCTGCAGCTTAACAACCATTCTGCTAGATAGCTGCGTTTTTGTTTTAGAGCAAGATATTTCTCATTACACGCTATATCCTAAGTCACGCTGGAATATCCAAACGCAGCTTTTAGAAGAAACGTGTTTCTAACTCGCTGAATCTAAACATAGACGCAATTTCCTTAGGTGAGTGAACACAAAGCAGAACACTTTGAACTAGACGTTTCTCCTGTGTTTTAAACGCAGTCTTACTACTAGTTCTCATATGCCTGTATATGGCTGGAAATATCTGTTTCCAGATTCTCCAAAGAAAAGATTTCCGAACTGCTGAACACACACATCAGTTTAACTCTGTATGTTGATTGTACAGCTTGACAACCATTCTGCTAGATAGCTGGGTTTTTGTTTTAGAGCAGGATATTTCTCATTACAACCTATAGCGTCATTCACTCTGGAATATCCAAACGCACCTTTTAGAAGAAACGTGTTTCTAACTCGCTGAATCTAAACATAGATGCAACTTCCTAAGGTGAACGAACACCAAGCAGAGCAGTGTGAAATAGACGTTTCTCCTGTGTTTTAAACGAATTCTTACTGCTAGTTCACATGTGCCTGTATAAGGCTGGAAATATCTGTTCCCAGATTCTCCAAAGAAAAGATTTCTGAACCGCTGCACACACACATCAGTTTAAGTCTGTAAATTTCCTGTACAGCTTGACAACCATTCTGCTAGATAGCTGCGTTTTACTTCTAGAGCAAGATATTTCTCATTACAGCCTACAGTCACATTCACTCTGTAATATCCAAACGCAGCTTTTAGAAGAAACGGTTTTCTAACTCTCTGAATCTAAACATAGATGCAACTTCCTAAGGTGAGCGAACACAAAGCAGAGCAGTGTGAACTAGAGGTTTGTCCTGTGTTTTAAACGCAGTTTTACTGCTAGTTCTTATATGCCTATATATGGCTGGAAATATCTGTTTCCAGATTCTCCAAAGAAAAGATTTCGGAACTGCTGCATACACACATCAGTTTATCTCTGTAAGTTGATTGTACAGCTTAACAACCACTCTGCTAGATAGCTGGGTTTTTGTTTTAGAGGAAGATATTTCTAAGTACAGTCTATAGTCTGTCACTCTTGAATATCAAGACGCAGCTTTTAGAAGAAACCTGTTTCTAACTCGCTGAATCTAAACATAGATGCAACTTCCTAAGATGAGCGAACACAAAGCAGGGTTATTTGAACTAGACGTTTCTCCTGTTTTTTAAACGCAGTCTTACTGCAAGTTCTTATATACCAGTACATGGTTAGAAATATTTGTTTCCCGATTCTCCAAAGAAAAGATTTCTGAACTGCTGCACACACACATCAGTTTTAGTCCGTAAATTTCCTGTACAGCTTGACAACCATTCTGCTAGATAGCTGCGTTTTACTTCTAGAGCAAGATATTTCTCATTACAGCCTACAGTCACATTCACTCTGGAATATCCAAACGCAGCTTTTAGAAGAAACTTGTTTCTAACTCGCTGAAACTAAATATAGATGCAACTTCCTAAGGTCAATGAACACAAAGCAGAGTAGTTTGAAATAGACGGTTCTCCTGTGTTTTTAACGCAGTCTTACTGCTAGTTCTTATATGCCTGTATATGGCTGGAAGTACCTGTTTCCAGATTCTCCAAAGAAAGGATTTCTGAACTGCTGCAAATACACATGAGTTTAACTCTGTAAGTCGATTCTACAGCTTAACAACCATTCTTCTAGAGAGCTGCATTTTGTTTTAGAGCAATACATTTCTCATTACAGTCTATAGTCTCATTCACTCTGGAATATCCAAACGCAGCTTTTAGAAGAAACGTGTTTCTAACTCGCTGAATCTAAACATAGATGCAACTTCCTAAGGTGAGCAAAAACAAAGCAGAGCAGTTTGAACTAGAAGTTTCTCCTGTGGTTTAAACGCAGTCTTACTTCTAGTTCTCATATGCCTGTATATGGCTGGAAATAACTGTTTCCAGATTCTCCAAAGAAAAGATTTCTGAACTGCTGCACACACATATCAGTTTAACTCTGTAAGTTGATTGCAGAGCTTGACAACGATTCTGCTAGATACCTGCTTTTTTGTTTTAGAGCAAGATATTTCTCATTACAGCCTATAGTCTCATTCACTCTGGAATATTCAAACGCAGCTTTTAGGAGAAACGTGTTTCTAACTCGCTGAATCTAAACATAGATGCAAATTCCTAAGGTGAACGAACACCAAGCAAAGCAGTTTGAAATAGGCGTTTCTCCTGTGTTTTAAACGCAATCTTACCGTTAGTACCTATATGCCTGTATATGGCTGGAAATATCTGTTTGCAGATTCTCCAAAGAAAGGATATCTGAACTGCTGCACACACACATCAGTTTAACTCTATAACTTGATTGTACAGGTTGACAACCATTCTGCTAGATAGCTGCGTATTTGTTTTAGAGCAACATACTTCACATTACAGCCTATAGTCTCATCCACTCTGGAATATCCAAACGCAGCTTTTAGAATAAACGTGTTTCTAACTCGCTGAATCTAAATATAGGTGCAACTTCCTAGGGTGAACGAACACAAGGAAGAGCACTTTGATCAAACGTTTCTCCTTTGTTTTAAATGCAGTCTTTCTGCTAGTTCTCATATGCCAGTATATGGCTGGAAATATCTGTTTCCAGATTCTCCAAAGAAAGGATTTCTGAACTGCTGCACACAAACTTCAGTTTAACTCTTTAAGTAGATTGTACAGTTTGACAACCATTCTGCTAGATAGCCGCGTTTTTGCTTTTGAACAAGATATTTCTCATTGCAGCCTATAGTCTCAGTCACTCTGGAATATCCAAACGCAGCTTTTAGAAGCAACGTGTTTCTAACTCGAAGAATCTAAACATAGATGCAACTTCCTATGGTGAGAGACCGCAAAGCAGAGCAGTGTGAACTGGACGTTTCTCCTGTGTTTTACACGCAGTCGTACTGTTAGATCTTATATGCTTGCATATGGCTGCAAATATCTGTTTCCAGATTCTCCAGAGAAAGATTTCTGAGCGGCTGCACACACACGTCAGTTTAACTCTGTAAGTAGATTGTACAGCATGACAACCATTCTGCTAGATAGCTCCTTTTTTGTTTTAGAGCAAGATACTGCTCATTACAGTCTATAGTCTCCGACACTCTGGAATATGGAAACGCACCTTTTAGAAGAAACGTAGCTAGAACATAGCTGAATCTACACATAGCTGGAACTTCCTAAGGTGAATGAACAGAAGCAGAGCAGTTTCAACAAGACGTTTCTCCACTGTTCTAAACGCAGTCTTACTGCTAGTGCTTCTGTGCCTGTATAATTCTGGAAATATCTATTTCCAGATTCTCCAAAGATAAGATTTCTGAACTGCTGCACACATACATCAGTTGAACTCTGTACGCTGATTGTAAAGCTTGAAAACCATTCTGCTAGATAGCTGCGTTTTTGTTTTAAAGTAAGATATTTCTCATTACAGTCTATAGTCTCTGTCACTCTGGAATATCGAAACGCAGCTTTAGAAGAAACGTGTTTCTAACTCGCTGAATCTAAACATAGATGCATCTTCCTAAGGTGAACGAACAGAAAGGAGAGCAGCTTGAACTAGACATTTCTCCTGTGTTTTAAACGCAGTCTTACTGCCAGTTCTTATATGCCTAAATATGGCTGGAAATACCTCCTTCCAGATTGTCCAAAGAAAAGATGTCTGAACCGCTACATACACACATCAGTTTAACACTGTAAGTTGATTGTACAGCTTAACAAACTTTCTGCTAGATAGCTGCACTTTTGTTTTAGACCAAGATAATTCTCTTTACAGCCTATAGTCTCAGTCACTCTGGAATATCCAAACGCCGCTTTTAGAAGAAACGTGTTTCTAACTCGCTGAATCTACACGTAGATGCAACTTCCTATGGTTAGCGAACACAAAGCAGAAGAGTTTGAACTAGACGTTTCTCTTGTGTTTTAAAAGCAGTCTTACTGCTAGTTCTGATATGCCTGTATATGGCTGGAAATATCTGTTTCCAAATTCTCCAAAGAAAGGATTTCTGAACTGCTGCACACACACATCAGTTTAACTATGTAAGTTGATTCTACAGGTTAACATTCATTCTGCTGGATAGCTGCGTTTTTGTTTTAGATCAAGATATTTCTCATTACAGCCTATAGTCTCATTCACTCTGGAATATCCGAACGCAGCTTATAAAAGAAACGTGTTTCTAACTCGCTGAATTTAAACATAGATGCAACATCCTAAGGTAAACGAACACAAAGCAGAGCAGTTTGAACTAGACGTTTCTCCTGTGCTTTAAACGCACTCTTACTGTTAGTTTTTATATGCCTGTATATGGCTGGAAACATCTGTTTCCAGATTCTCCAAAGCAAGGATTTCTGTACTGCTGCACAAACACATCAGTTTAACACTGTTAGTTGATTCTACAGCTTAACAACCACTCTGCTAGATATCTGCGTTTCTGTTTTAGAGCAAGATATTTCCCATTACACCATATTGTCTAATTCACTATGGAATATTCAAACGCAGCTTTTAGAAGAAACGTGTTTCTAACTCGCTGAATCTAAACATGGATGCAACTTCCTAAGGTGAGTGAACACAAAGCAGAGCAGTTTGAACTCGACGTTTCTCCTGTGTTTTAAACGCAGTCTCACTGCTAGTTCTTATATGCCTGTATATGGCTGGAAATATCTCTTTCCAGATTCTCCAAAGAAAGGATTTCTGAACTGCTGCACACACACATCAGTTTAACTCTGTAAGTTGATTCTACAGCTTAACAACCGTTCTGCTACATAGCTGCATTTCTGTTTTAGAGCAGGATATTTGTCATTACATCCTGTAGTCTAAGTCACTCTGTAATATCCAAACGCAGCTTTTAGAAGAAACGTGTTACTAACTCGCTGAATCTAAACATAGAGCCAACTTCCTAATGTGAGCGAACACAAAGCAGAGCAGTTTGAACTAGAGGTTTCTCCCGTGTTTTAAAGGCAGTATTACTGCTGGTTCTTATATGCCTGTATATGGCTGGAAATATATCCTTCCAGATTGTCCAAAGTAAAGATTTCTGAACTGCTGCACGTACACATCAGTTAAACTCTGTAAGTTGATTCTACAGCTTAACAACCATTCTGCTAGATAGCTGCGTTTTTGTTTTACACCAAAATATTTCTCTTTGCAGCCAATAGTCTCAGTGACTCTGGAAAATCCAAACACAGCTTTTAGAAGAAACGTGTTTCTAACTCGCAGAATCTAAACCTAGGTGCAACTTCCTAAGGTGAGCGAACACAACGCTGAGCAGTTTGAACGAGATGTTTCTCCTGTGTTTCAAACGCAGTCTTCCTTCTTGTTCTCAAATGCCTGTATATGGCTGGAAATATCTGTTTCCAGATTCTCCAAAGAAAGGATTTCTGAACTGCTGCACACACACATCAGTTTAACTCTGTAAGTTGATTCTACAGCTTAACAGGCATTCTGATAGATAGCTGCATTTTTGTTTAAGAGCAAGATATTTCTGATTACACCCTATAGTCTTATTAACTCTGGAAAATCCAAACACAGCTTTCAGAAGAAACGTGTTTCTAACTCACTGAATCTAAACAAAGATGTAACTTCCTAAGGTGAATGAACACAAAGCAGAGCAGTTTGAAATAGACGTTTCTCCTGTGTTTTAAATGCAGTCTTACTTCTAGTTCGTATAAACCAGTATAGAGCTGGAAATACCTGTTTCCAGATACTCCAAAGAAAGGATTTCTGAACTTCTGCACACACACATCAGTTTAATTTTGTGAGTTGATTGTACAGCTTGACAACCATTCTGCTAGATATCTGCGTTTTTGTTTTAGAACAAGATATTTCTCATTACATGCTACAGTCTCATTCACTCAGGAATATCCAAAAACAGCTTTTAGAAGAAGCGTGTTTCTAACTCGCTGAAATTAAACATAGATGCAACTTCCTAAGGAGAATGAACACAAAGCAGAGCAGTTTGAAATAGAGGGTTCTCCGGTGTTTTAAACGCAGTCTTACTGATAGTTCTTATGTGCCTGTATACGGCTGGAAATGTCTGTTTCCAGATACTCCAAAGAAAAGATTTCTCAAGCGCTACACACACATATCAGTTTAACTCTGAAAATTGATTCTACAGCTTAACAACCATTCTGCTAGATAGCTGCATTTTTGTTTTACACCAAGATATTTCTCTTTTCAGCCTATAGTGTAAGTCACTCTGGAATATCCAAACGCAGCTTATAAAAGAAAGGTGTTTCTAACTCGCTGAATCTAAACATAGAGGCAACTTCCTAAGATGAACGAACACAAAGCAGAGCAGTTTGAAATAGACATTTCTCCTGTGTTTTCAACGCAGTCTTACTGCTAGTTCTTATATGCCTGTATATGGCTGGAAATATCTGATTCCAGATTCTCCAAAGAAAGGATTTCTGAACTGCTGCACACACACATCAGTTTACCTCTGTAAGTTGATTGTACAGCTTGACAACCATTCTGCTAGATAGCTGCGTTTTTGTTTTAGAGCAAGATATTTCTCATTACATCCTATAGCCTCATTCACTCTGGAATATCCAAACGCAGCTTTGAGGAGAAACCTGTTTCTAACTCGCTGAATCTAAATATAGATGCAACTTCCTAAGGTGAACGAACATTAAGCAGAGGAGTTTGAATTAGTCGTTTCTCCTGTGTTTTAAACGCATTCTTACTGCTAGTTCTGATATTCTTGTAAATGGCTGCAAATACCGGTTTCCAGATTGTCCAAAGAAAGGATTTCTGAACTGCTGCACACACATATCAGTTTAACTCTGTTAGTTGATTGTACAGCTTCACAACCATTTTGTTAGATAGCTGCGTTTTTGTTATAGAGCAAGATATTTCTCTTTACAACCTGTATTATCAGTCACTCTGGAATTTCCAAACCCAGATTTTAGAAGAAACTTGTTCTAACTCGCTGAATCTAAACATAGATGCAAATTCCTAAGGTGAACGAACACAAAGCAGAGCAATTTGAACTAGAATTTTCTCCTGTGTTTTAAATGCAGTCTTACGGCTAGTTTTTATATGAATGTACATGGCTGGAAATATCTTTTTCCAGGTTCTCCAAAGAAAGGATTTCTGAACTGCTGCACACACACATCAGTTTAACTCTGTAAGTTGATTGTACAGCTTAACAACCATTCTGTTAGATAGCTGCGTTTTTTTTTAGACCAATTTATTTCTCATTACAGCCTATAGTCTATTTCACTCTGTAATATCCAAATGCAGCTTTGAGAAGAAATGTTTTTCTAACTCGCTGAATCTAAACATAAATGCAACTTCCTAAGGTGAGCGAACACAAAGCAGAGCAGTTTGAACTAGACGTTTCTCCTGTGTTTTAAACGCAGTCTTACTGCTAGTTCTTATATGCCTGTATACGTCTGGAAATATCTCCTTCCATATTGTGCAAAGAAAGTATTTCTGAAGTGCTGCACTTACACATCAGTTTAACTCTGTAAGTTGATTGTACAGCTTAACACCCTTTCTGCTAGATAGCTGCGTTTTTGTTTTAGACCAACATATTTCTCTTTACAGCCTATAGTCTCATTCATTCTGGAATATCCAAACGCAGCTTTTAGAAGAAACGTGTTTCTAACTCGCTTAATCTAAACATAGATGCCACTTACTAAGCTGAGCAAACACAAAGGAGAGTAGTTTGAACGAGATGTTTCTCCTGTGTTTTAAACTCAGTCTTACTGCTAGTTCTTATATGCCTGTATATGGCTGTAAATATGTTTCCAGATTCTCCAACGAAATGATTTCTGAACTGCTGCACACACACATCTGCTTAACTCTGGAATTCATTGTACCGCTTGACAACCATTCTGCTAGATAGCTGCGTTTTTGTTTTAGAGCAAGATATTTCTCATTGCAGCATATAGTCTAAGTCACTCTGTAATATCGAAACGCAGCTTTTACAAAAAACTTGTTTCTAAATTGCTAAATCTAAACATAGAGCCAACTTCCTAAGGTGAGTGAACACAAGGCAGAGCAGTTTGAACTAGACGTTTCTACTGTATTTTAAACTCAGTCTTACTGCTGGTTCTCATATGCCGGAATATGGATGGAAATACCTGTTTCCAGATTCTCTAAAGAAACCATTTCTGAACTGCTGCACACACACATCACTTTAAATCTGTAAGTTGATTTTACAGCTTAACATCAATTCTGTTAGATAGCTGCGTTTTTTTTTTTTTAGAGCAAGATATTTCTCATTACAGCCTGTACACTCAGTCACTCTGGAATATCCAAACGGAACTTTTAGAAGAAACGTGTTTCTAACTCGCTGAATCTAAACATAGATGCAAATTCCTAAGGTGAGCGAACACAAAGCAGAGCAGTTTGAACGAGATGTTTCTCCTGTGTTTTAAACGCAGTCTTACTGCCAGTTCTTATATGCCTGTATATGGCTGGAAATATCTGTTTCCAGATTCTCCAAAGAAAGGATTTCTGAACTGCTCTACATGCACGTCAGTTTAACTCTGTTAGTTGATTCTACAGATTTACAAATATTCTGCTATATAGCTGTGTTTTTGTTTTAGAGCAAGATATTTCTCATTGCAGCCTACAGTCTAAGTCGTCTGTAATATCCAAACGCAGCTTTTACAAGAAACGTGTTTCTAACTCGCTAAATCTAAACATAGAGCCAACTTCCTAAGGTGAGTGAACACAAAGCAGAGTAGTTAGTACTAGATGTTTCTCCTGTATTTTAAACGCACTCTTACTGCTGGTACTCATATGCCGGTATATGTTTGGAAATATCTGTTTCCAGATTCTCCAAACAAAGCATTTCTGAAATGTTGCACACACACGTCAGTTTAACTCAGTAAGTTAATAGTACAGCTGAACATCAATTCTGTTAGATAGCTGCGTTTTTGTTTTACAGCAAGATATTTCTCATTACAGACGGTATTCTCAGTCACTCTGGAATATCCAAAAGAACTTGTAGAAGAAACGTGTTTCTAACTAGCAGAATCTAAACATAGATGCAAATTCCTAAGGTGAGCGAACACAAAGCAGAGCAGTTTGAACGAGATGTTTCTCCTGTGTTTTAAACGCAGTCTTACTGCCAGTTCTTCTACGCCTGTATATGGCTGGAAATAGATGTTTCCAGATTCTCCAAAGAAACGATTTCTGAACTGCTGCACACACACATCAGTTTAACTCTGTAAGTTGATTGTACAGATTGACAACCATTCTGCTAGATAGCAGCGTTTTTGTTTTAGAGCAAGATATTTCTCATTACAGCCTATAGCCTCACTCACTCTGGGATATCCAAACGCAGCTTTTAGAAGAAACGTGTTTGTAACTCGCTTAATCTGAACATAGATGCCACTTGCTAAGGTAAGCAAACACAAAGCAGAGCAGTTTGAACTCGACGTCTCTCCTGTGTTTTAAGGGCAGTCTTACTGCTAGTTCTCATATGCCTGTATATGGATGGAAATACCTGTTTCCAGATTCTCCAAAGAAAGGATTTCTGAACTGCTGCACACACACATTAGTTTAACTCTGTAAATTGATTCTACATCTTAACAACCAATCGCCTAGAGAGCTGCGTTTTTGTTTTAGAGCAATATATTTCTCATTACTGAATATAGTCTAATTCACTGTGGAATAACAAAACGTAGCTTTTAGAAGAAGCTTGTTTCTAACTCGCTGAATCTAAACATAGATGCAACTTCCTAAGGTGAACGAACAAAAAGCAGAGCAGTTTCAAATAGACATTACTCCTGTGTTTTAAATGCAGTCTTACCGCAAGTTCTTATATGCCTGTATTCGTCTGGAAATATCTCCTTCGCTATTG